>NW_028135015.1:0-114000 GCF_964662115.1 Mustela nivalis
TGTCCGAAGTGCTGGGTGTGTGGACAGCTGTCTCCTTGTCTGTCTGGACGTCTGGCTTCAGGCTGTGTCAGACAGAGCATGAGTGCCCAGAGCAGCCGATCCAGTTAAGGGACCGTCGAGGCCCGAGCAGGTTGATCCTCATCTGGGTTTTCTGGAGAGCCCCATAGGGAAACGTTTTTCTTCCGTTGGGCAGACACTGGGCTGGGTTGTGGTTCTGGAGTTCCTAGTCCGGAGGGCTTGTTTGCCAGGAGTGTGAGGAAGGAAGTCTGAAAACACAAGCTAGCCTGAGGTTTGGGACCGAGGGCATGGCAGGCCCACACTGCAGAGGCTGAATCGAAATCTCCTGCTCTGAGGTCATGTCAAGTATGATACGTGCCTCAGCCTAGAGTTTTTGTCCAGCATGGCCTCTTCCTGAAGGGTGTGGGGTCTTCATGAGGCCAGGGAGGATTGCCTACGATGGGATTTGTGAACTACTCCAAACCTCAATGTTTCCTTCTGCACGACTGTCGAGTCCTATTGGATGGTTCCAGGAGGCCCCATACGGAAAGACTCGAGAGCAGGTGTCTAAGCATGGATGCCTGGGAACGCCACCTCATATTCCCACTCTTTAGTCAGGACAAGGCTGGCTCAATCTGTGGGCTCCTTGGTGAACTACCCAGAGGGCAGAGTTGAAATGGACTCTCCTGAAGATCAGTCCTACTGTGGCTTGGTGGCCTGGGAGACCTTGGAATGTGGAGGTGGCTAAGGGACTCTGCAGGACTCTCCAACCTGAGGTGTTTGACAAAGCTCCAACAAGGAAGCTTCCCATGTGGAGACGAGAGGAGTTCTGTTCAGCGCCTCAGGAAAGCCCCTTATCCTGTTCTTTGAACCAAAGCCTCTGAAGAGTGACACCTGGAAACCAAAGCAAGAGTTGAGATTAGGGCCTAAGGGCCTGTCCGGCTCAACCTTCTATCTCTGTTGACATCTGTATGCATGCCTTCGTGGAGGTAGCTGCTCAGCTTGTGTCTGAATGCCCCTGTGTGTCCAGGGAGGCTCCCAGTAGTGGGATGTCCTCGGGGGCCTTGAGGTTTCTCATATTCTGAAGGTGTGTGGCCAAAGGAATGGACAGAGTTTTCCAGGAGAGAGCAGGCACGGTCCTGTGGTATGGCTCCAGAGGACCCAGCCTAGAGGCTGTGTTTGACAGGGCTGTGGGGACAGATGTCTGAAAAAGCAAACTTGGCTCAGCTAGGGGCCAAGGTAATGGCAGGCCTGATCTCCAGTCCGTGAGGGGAGATCCTCTGGATATCAAAGGAGGGCAAGTGGGAGGCAGTTGCTCAGGCTTTTGTCTCTGGGTGTTACGTTCACAGTGGCCGTTCAGGGTAGGGGTTGCTTTAGGGGCCGAGGAAAGCCTTCCTCTCGGGGGATTGTCCAAGCTCCCAAGTGTTTGGGTTCATTCTGTGGGAAGGGAAGAGTACTGTATTCTGCCACAGGGGACCCCCCAAGAGAGGGACTCTAGAGCTAAGCAATGGGATCCCTCAACTGGAATTCACACCATCTAGTTAGTCCTGGGTCCCTATGTGCATGGCAAGCCACATATGCAGGCTCTTGGTCCAGTCACTGAGAGGCGTTACTTGAATAAGGAACTCACGCTGAGGGTTACAATGTGTGTTGGTGCCCAAGGCGGCGCTCACGCATGGTCGTGGCCTCATGGGCATTGCCGTTTTCTCCTACACTGAAGGTTTGACTCACTGCCAGCAGCCAGGTTTCTTGCCATGGGGAAGGAGGGGTTCTGACTTGTGCATCAGGTTCCCCCCTGTGCAGGGATTGGAGATAAGGTCTAGGTTCCGATGACTGAAAACCCAAGTTGGGAATGGATGGTGGCCTAAGGCAGTGGCGGGTCCAATGTGCTGGGTGTGCAGCCAGCTGTGTCGGTGTCTGTTGGAAGGTCTGGGCTCAGGCTATTTTCGAAAGAGCATCAGTGTTTAAGGTAGCCTATGCAATTGGGGTGTTGACGAGGGCCAAACTGTTTGATCCTCATTTGGGGTTTCTGGGCAGCACCATAGACAATGTTTTTCTCCTGGGTGGCAGGCAGAGTGCTTCATTGTGGCCCCAGAATTCCCAGTAGGGAGGGTTTGTGGGACAGGAGTGTGAGGACAGATGTCTGAAAACACAAGCTAGGGTGAGGATTGGAGCCAAGGGTAGAGCAGGCCCACTCTGCAGAGGCTGAATCAAAATCTCCTGCATCTGAAGTCACGCTGAGGATCAGATGTTGGCTGAGGCTGGCGTATGTGTCTATAATGGCACCTTCATGAAGCAGGGGCCTCATGAGGCCAAGGAAGTTTTCCCACGCTGAGTTTGGAGGTTGCCCCAAACCACAAGGTTTCCTTCTGCGGGACATTCGAGTCCTGCTGCATGGCTCCAGGACATACCATACGGAAGGACTGGAGAGCAGGGTTCGAAGGATGGATCCCTGTACTGCAGGCATATTATTCCTATTGGCCATTAGCCACAAGGTATGTTTGATCTGCTGCATCTGGGGCACGCTACCCATGGGGCTGAGTTGAAATGGCCTCTCCTGAGGATGCATCATAATGTGCGTTTGGGTCCATGGAGACCTTGGAATGTGCTGGTTGTTCAGGGGCCCTGCGGAACTCTCCTACCTGAAGGGTTTGATACATCCCCAGTAAGAAAGCTCCCCATGTGGAGACGAGAGAGTTTTGGTTTGGTGCCTCAGAAAAGCCCTGTGTGCTGGTCTACGAAAACAGTCTTTGAGGTCGGACAAATGGAAACCAAATCTAAGGTTCAGATTAGGGCCTTGGGGCCTGTCCATTTCAACCTTCTGTCTCTGGGGACACTGGCTGAGAGTCTAAGTGGAGATAGTTGCTCCGCTGGTGTCAGAGAGCCCATCTTAGTCCAGGGTGGCCTACACTATTGATGGCCTGAGGGGCCTTGGAGCTTTTCCCTAACCTGTAGGGATGTGGTCAATGGATTGGGCACACTTTCCTTGGAGAGGGCAGGCACAATCTTTCGCTGTGGCTCCAGAGGCCCTAGCCTGGAGGTTGTGTGGGTCCAGGTTGTGGGCGCAGGAGTCTGAAAACACAAACTCAGCTTATGAGTGGCGCCTAGGGTATGGCAGGCGGATGTACTGCCCGAGAGGGAGCTCCTGGGCTTCTGAAACAAGGGCGAGTGGGAGGCGTTCCTTCAGGCTTTTGTCTCTGGATGTTGTGTCCAGGATAGCCGTGGATTGGAAAGGTGGCCTCAGGGACTGTGGACGAGTATCTCTCTCTGGGGATTTGTCCCAGCTCCCAAGAGTTTGGGGTCATTTTGTGGGAAGGGTGGAGTCGTGTTTTCTGGCTCATGTGTCTCTCCAAGAAAGGGATTCCATAGGAGAGCCCCAGGTACGGGCGGGGTGACCGGAAAACTCAAACACTGGTGAGAATTGCGTGTATGGGGGCTTGGAAAGCAAGCATGAGTGGGGCCTCATGGGCCACACTGGTTTCAACTACACTGAACGTTGGACAACATGCCAACCACAAGGTTTCTTGCACTGGGGAAGGAATTCTGATTTCTGCATTACGTTCAGGCCTGGGCAGTGAATAGAGATAAGGTCTAGGTTCTGAAGCCTGAAAACCGAGGTGGAAAGAGATGACGTCCTAAGGCCATGGCGGCTCGATGTGCTCAGTGTGCGGCCAGCTGTCTTGGTGGGGCCAGGAGGTCTAGGCTCAGGCTGTGTCAGAAAGGGCATAAGTGCCCTGGTCAGCCTATGTATTTGGGGTACAGCCAAGGTAGGTGCAGGTTGATCCTCACTTGGGGTTATTTGGTAGCCCCAGAGGGCAATGTTTTTCTTCTGGAGGGCAGGCAGAGTGCTGCTTTGTAGTTCTGGATTGCCAAATTGGAGGGCTTCTGGGTCAGTAGTCTGAGGACAGAAGTCTGAGAACACAAGCTAGGCTTAGGTTTCTGGGTGAGGACATGACAGGCACAATCTACAGACCTGAATCGAGATCTCGTGCATCTGAAGTCAGGGCGAGGATCAGACGATCGCTCAGGTTGGAGTTTCTGACACTGATAGGCCCTTCATGAAGGGGGGCATCACGAGGCCATGGCGGTTTTCCCACAATGGGAATTGTGAGAAGCTCCAAACTGCAAAGTGTCTTCTGCAGGACAATTGAGACCTGTTGTTGGATCCAGGCTAATGATTCTGAGCAGAGTTCTAAGGATGGATGGCTGGGTAGCCCACCTCGCATTCCAATTGTCTCCTAGCAACAAGACAGTTTAGTTCTGCTCGATCTAGGGGAGAAACCGAGGAGGCTGAGTTGAAAATGACTCTCCTGTGGAAGGGTCCTAATGTGCTTTTGTGTCTATGGAGACCTTGGAATGAAGCGGTGGCACTGGGGCCCTGAAGGGTTCTCCTAAACAGAGCCTTTGAAAACAGCTCCAACGTGCAAGTTTCCCATGTGTAGATGAGAGGTTTTCTGATGGGTGAGTCAAGAAACAGCCATTGCTGGTTTTGAAATCCAGGCCTCTGAGGAGAGATGCCTGGAAACCAAAGCAATGGATATGATTAGTGATTAGGGGCCTGTTCTTTCCTTTTTACATGGGGACATCTGTCTATGGGTCTGAGTACAGGTAGGTGCTCAGATGGGCTCAGATTCCCCCGGTTTTACCTGGGAAGCCACCACTAATGAGATGGATCAAGGACTTTGGAGGTTTATCCTATTAGAAGGGATGTGGCCATTGGAATGGGCACACACAATTCCCTTGGAGAGAGCAAGTACAGTCCTCAAGTTTGGCTCCAGGGGCCTGAGCCTGTAGGTTGTGTAGGCCAGGGCTGTTTGGACAGTTGTCTGAAAACACAAACTTGGCTTATGTTTCAGGTCATAGGTATGGCAGGACTTATCTACACCATGAGGAGAACTTTTCGGGATTTAAGAAAATGGCGAGTGTGAGGTGTTTGCTCAAGTTTTTGTCTCTGGATATCGTGTCACTCATGGTCGTGAAATTTCTGGGTGACTTCATGGGAAATGGACAAGTCTTACTCCCTGGTGCTTTGGCCCAGTCCAAAGCGTTTGGGGTCACTCTGTGGGATGGAAGAAGTCCGTTTTTTTTTTTTTTTTGATGTTGTTTTCTTTTTAACCTCAGGTGTCCCACCAAATGAGGGATTCCAGAGTAGAGCCCTGTGGGGGTGGTGATTGACAATCAGAAATCTGGTTAAAAATTGAGGCCTAGGGACATATCAAGCCCATTATGACATCTAATGGTCCAGTCACTGAGAGGACTTAGTAGAGGACAGGACACATGCTGAGGGTCACAATGCGTGTTTATACCCTTGTCGCATTCAAGAATGGGCAGGGACTCAGGGTGAATGCTGGTTTCTCCTACACTGAACATTGAACAACGTGCCAACCACAAGGTTTCTTACCATGGGTAAGGAGGTGTTCTGATTTCTGCATCACACTCACCCCTGGGCAGTGATTGGAGATAATGTCTCGGTTCTGAGGCCTGAAAACAGAGGTAGGGAAGAGATGATGACCTAAGGCCATGGCGGGTCTTATGTGCTCAGTGTGCGGTCTGCTATCCGGGTGTTGGTCAGGAGGTCCGGGCTCAGGTTGTGTCCGACAGTGCATTAGTGCCCAGGTTAGACTATATAATTTGGGTGAAGTCGAGTGCTGTGGAGGTTTATCCTCATTGAAGGTGCCTGGGCAGCTCATGAGGCAATAATTTTTTTCTAGAGGGCAGGCAGTGTGCTGCATTGTGGGTCCGGAATTGCCAAACTTGAGGGCTTCGGGGCCAGGAGTGTGAGGACGGAAGTCTGAGAAGACAAGCTAGACTTGGGTTTCAGGGCGAGGGCACGGCAGGTACCCCCTGCAGATCTGAACCAATACTCATGCATCTGAAGTCAGGGCGAGGATCAGATGTTGGCTCAGGTTGGAGTTTCCGTGCATGACGGCCGCTTCATGAAGGGAGCGGAATCTCGAGGCCATTGAGGTTTTCCCACGTTGGGAGTTGTGGGATGCCCCTTTCAAGGATTCCTTCTGCGGGACAATTGAGACCTGTTGCACAGCTCCAGGACATCCAATATGGAATGACTCCAGAGCACCGCTCGAGGATGGATGCCTGGGAAGCCCGCCTCGCATTCCAATTGTCTCCTAGCAACAAGACAGTTTAGATCTGATGGCTCTGCGGGAGCAACCGGGGTGGCTGAGTTGAAATGGACTTTCCTAAGGATGGGTTCTAATGTGTTTTTGTGTCCATGAGGGCCTTGGAATGGGACGGTGACACCGGGACCCAGAAGTACTCTCCTATGCTTTGGACATGGCTCCCATGCACAGGGTTCCTGTGAATACGAGATGAGTTCTGCTGGGTGCCTCACCAAAATCCCTATGCTCGTATTGGAATCAGGCTTTTGAGGAGACATGCCTGTAAACCAAGGCAATGGATCCTATCATGGCCTAGGGTCCTGTCTGGTTCAATCTTCTCCTCTGGGGACATCCATTTATGGTATGAGTGGAGGTAGATTATCAGCTGGTGTCAGACAGCCCTTGATTGTTCCGGGCGACCTACACGATTGGGATGGCCTCAGGGACTTTGGAGCTTTCTCCTAATTTGTACGATTTTGGACAATGGAATGGGCAGAATTCCCATGGATTGGTAGGCACAGTCCTAATGTGTGGCTCCAGGGGCCCCAGCCTGGAGGGTGTGTGGCCCTGGACTTTGAGGACAGAAGTCTGAAAACACAAACTCAGCTTAGGATTGGGGATGTAGGTATGGCAGGCCCGATCTACACCATGAGTAGAACGCTTCAGGATATGAAGAAAGTGCGAGTCTGAGGCGCTAACTCAGGTTTTTGTCTCTGGATTTTGTATCAGCGATGGCACAATCTACGGACCTGAATCGAGATCTCGTGCATCTGAAGTCAGGGCGAGGATCAGACGATCTCTCAAGTTGGTGTTTCTGTCCCTGATGGCCCCTTCACGAAGGGGGGGGGGCATCACGAGGCCATGGGGGTTTTCCCACGATGGGATTTGTGAGAAGATCCAAACTGCAAAGTGTCTTCTGTAGGACAATTGAGACCTGTTGTTTGGCTCCAGGCCAATGATTCTGAGCAGGGTTCTAAGGATGCATGGCTGGGTAGCCCACCTCGCATTCCAATTTTCTCCTAGAAACAAGACAGGTTAGATCTGCTGGATCTGGGGGAGCAACCGAGGAGGCTGAGTTGAAATGGACTCTCCTATGGATGGGTCCTAATGTGCTTTTGTGTCGATGGAGACCTTGGAATGAAGTGGTGCCACTGGGGCCCTGAAGTGTTCTCCTAAACAGAGGCTTTGACACAGCTCCAACGTTCAAGTTTCCCATGGGTAGATGAGATGTTTTCTGATGGGTGAGTCAAGAAACAGCCATATGCTGGTTTTGAAATCCAGGCCTCTGAGGAGAGATGCCTGGAAACCAAAGCAATGGATATGATTAGTGCCTAGGGGCCTGTTCTTTCCTTTTTATCTCTGGGGACATCTGTCTATGGGTGTGAGTACAGGTAGGTGCTCAGATGGGCTCAGATTACCCCTGTTTTACCTGGGAAGCCACCACTAATGAGATGGATCAGGGACTTTGGAGGTTTATCCTTTTAGAAGGGATGTGTCCATTGGAATGGGCACACACAATTCCCTTGGAGATGGCAAGTACAGTCCTCAGGTTTGGCTCCAGGGGCCTGAGCCTGTAGGTTGTGTAGGCCAGGGCTGTTTGGACAGTTGTCTGAAAACACAAACTTGGCTTATGTTTCAGGTAATAGGTATGGCATGACTTATCTACAGACCATGAGGAGAACTTTTCGGAATTTGAGAAAAGGACGAGTGTGAGGCTCTTGCTCAAGTTTTTGTCTCTGGATATCGTGTCACTCATGGTCGTGAAATTTCTGGGTGACTTCATGGGAAATGGACGAGTCTTACTCCCTGGTGGTTTGGCCCAGTTCAAAGCGTTTGGGGTCACTCTGTGGGATGGAAGAAGTCCGTTTTTTTTTTTTTTGATGTTGTTTTCTTTTTAACCTCAGGTGTCCCACCAAATGAGGGATTCCAGAGTAGAGCCCTGGGGGGGTGTGATTGGACAATCCGAAATCTGGTTAAAAATTGGGGCCTAGGGACATATCAAGCCCCTTAAGACATCTAATGGTCCAGTCACTGAGAGGACTTACTAGAGGACAGGACTCATGTTGAGAGTCACAATGCGTGTTTATGCCCTTGTCGCACTCAAGAATGGGCGGGGCCTCAGGGTGAATGCTGGTTTCTCCTACACTGAAGGTTGGACAACGTGCCAACCACATGGTTTCTTAACATGGGTAAGGAGGTGTTCTAATTTCTGCATCAAACTCACCCCTGGGCAGTGATTGGAGATAATGTCTCGGTTCTGAGGCCTGAAAACTGAGGTAGGGAAAAGATGATGACCTAAGGCCATGGCCGGTCTTATGTGCTCAGTGTGCGGTCTGCTTTCCGGGTGTTGTTCAGGAGGTCCGGGCTCAGGTTGTGTCTGACAGTGCATTAGTGCCCAGGTTAGACTATATAATTTGGGTGAAGTCGAGTGCTGTGGAGGTTTATCCTCATTGAAGGTGCCTGGGCAGCTCATGAGGCAATAATTTTTTTCTAGAGGGCAGGCAGAGTGCTGCATTGTGGGTCCGGAATTGCCAAACTTGAGGGCTTCGGGGCCATGAGTTGAGGACGGAAGTCTGAGAAGAAAAGCTAGACTTGGGTATCAGGGCGAGGGCACGGCAGGTACACCCTGCCGATCTGAACCAATAATCATGCATCTGAAGTCAGGGCAAGGATCAGACGTTGGATCAGGTTGGAGTTTCCGTGCATGACGGCCGCTTCATGAAGGGAGCGGAATCTCGAGGCCATTGAGGTTTTCCCACGTTGGGAGTTGTGGGATGCCCCCTTCAAGGATTCCTTCTGCGAGACAATTGAGACCTGTTGGACAGCTCCAGGACATCCCATATGGAATGATTCCAGAGCACCGTTCGCGGATGGATGCCTGGGAAGCACGCCTCGCATTCCAATTGTCTCCTAGCAACAAGACAGTTTAGATCTGATGGCTCTGCGGGTGCAACCGGGGTGGCAGAGTTGAAATGGACTTTCCTGATGATGGGTCCTAATGTGTTTTTGTGTCCATGAGAGCCTTGGAATGGGGCGGTGGCACCGGGACACAGAAGTACTCTCCTATGCTTTGGACATGGCTCCCATGCACAGGTTTCCTTGTGGAGACGAGATGAGTTCTGGTGGGTGCCTCAGCAAAACCCCTATGCTCGTATTGGAATCAGGCTTTTGAGGAGACATGCCTGTAAACCAAGGCAATGGATCCTATTATGGCCTAGGGTCCTATCTGGTTCAATCTTCTCCTCTGGGGACATCCATTTATGGTATGAGTGGAGGTAGATTATCAGCTGGTGTCAAACAGCCCTTGTTTGTTCCGGGCGACCTACACGATTGGGATGGCCTCAGGGACTTTGGAGGTTTCTCCTAATTTGTACGATTTTGGACAATAGAATGGGCAGAATTCCCATGGATTGGTAGGCTCAGTCCTAATGTGTGGCTCCAGGGGCCCCAGCCTGGAGGGTGTGTGGCCCTGGACTTTGAGGACAGAAGTCTGAAAACACAAACTCAGCTTAAGTTTGGGGACGTAGGTATGGCAGGCCTGATCTACAAACCATGAGAAGAACTCTTCAGGTTATGAAGAAAGTGCGAGTCTGAGGCGCTTGCTCAGGTTTTTGTCTCTGGATTTTGTATCAGCGATGGCACAATCTACAGACCTGAATTGAGATCTCGTGCATCTGAAGTCACGGCGCAGATCAGACGATCGCTCAACTTGGTGTTTCTTTCCCTGATGGACCTTTCACGAAGGGTGGCATCACGAGGCCAAAGGGGTTTTCCCACGATGGGATTTGTGAGAAGCTCCAAACTGCAAAGTGTCTTCTGCAGGACAATTGAGACCTCTTGTTTGGCTCCAGGCCAATGATTCTGAGCAGGGTTATAAGGATGCATGGCTGGGTAGCCCACCTCGCATTCCAATTGTCTCCTAGCAACAAGACAGTTTAGATCTGATGGCTTTGCGGGAGCAACCGGGGTGGCAGAGTTGAAATGGACTTTCCTGATGATGGGTCCTAATGTGTTTTTGTGTCCATGAGAGCCTTGGAATGGGGCGTTGGCACCGGGACCCAGAAGTACTCTCCTATGCTTTGGACATGGCTCCCATGCACAGGTTTCCTTGTGGAGACGAGATGAGTTCTGGTGGGTGCCTCAGCAAAACCCCTATGCTCGTATTGGAATCAGGCTTTTGAGGAGACATGCCTGTAAACCAAGGCAATGGATCCTATTATGGCCTAGGGTCCTGTCTGGTTCAATCTTCTCCTCTGGGGACATCCATTTATGGTATGAGTGGAGGTAGATTATCAGCTGGTGTCAGACAGCCCTTGTTTGTTCCGGGCGACCTACACGATTGGGATGGCCTCAGGGACTTTGGAGGTTTCTCCTAATTTGTACGATTTTGGACAATGGAATGGGCAGAATTCCCATGGATTGGTAGGCACAGTCCTAATGTGTGGCTCCAGGGGCCCCAGCCTGGAGGGTGTGTGGCCCTGGACTTTGAGGACAGAAGTCTGAAAACACAAACTCAGCTTAGGATTGGGGATGTAGGTATGGCAGGCCCGATCTACACCATGAGTAGAACGCTTCAGGATATGAAGAAAGTGCGAGTCTGAGGCGCTAACTCAGGTTTTTGTCTCTGGATTTTGTATCAGCGATGGCACAATCTACGGACCTGAATCGAGATCTCGTGCATCTGAAGTCAGGGCGAGGATCAGACGATCTCTCAAGTTGGTGTTTCTGTCCCTGATGGCCCCTTCACGAAGGGGGGGGGGGCATCACGAGGCCATGGGGGTTTTCCCACGATGGGATTTGTGAGAAGATCCAAACTGCAAAGTGTCTTCTGTAGGACAATTGAGACCTGTTGTTTGGCTCCAGGCCAATGATTCTGAGCAGGGTTCTAAGGATGCATGGCTGGGTAGCCCACCTCGCATTCCAATTTTCTCCTAGAAACAAGACAGGTTAGATCTGCTGGATCTGGGGGAGCAACCGAGGAGGCTGAGTTGAAATGGACTCTCCTATGGATGGGTCCTAATGTGCTTTTGTGTCGATGGAGACCTTGGAATGAAGTGGTGCCACTGGGGCCCTGAAGGGTTCTCCTAAACAGAGGCTTTGACACAGCTCCAACGTTCAAGTTTCCCATGGGTAGATGAGATGTTTTCTGATGGGTGAGTCAAGAAACAGCCATATGCTGGTTTTGAAAACCAGGCCTCTGAGGAGAGATGCCTGGAAACCAAAGCAATGGATATGATTAGTGCCTAGGGGCCTGTTCTTTCCTTTTTATCTCTGGGGACATCTGTCTATGGGTCTGAGTACAGGTAGGTGCTCAGATGGGCTCAGATTACCCCTGTTTTACCTGGGAAGCCACCACTAATGAGATGGATCAGGGACTTTGGAGGTTTATCCTTTTAGAAGGGATGTGTCCATTGGAATGGGCACACACAATTCCCTTGGAGATGGCAAGTACAGTCCTCAGGTTTGGCTCCAGGGGCCTGAGCCTGTAGGTTGTGTAGGCCAGGGCTGTTTGGACAGTTGTCTGAAAACACAAACTTGGCTTATGTTTCAGGTAATAGGTATGGCATGACTTATCTACAGACCATGAGGAGAACTTTTCGGAATTTGAGAAAAGGACGAGTGTGAGGCTCTTGCTCAAGTTTTTGTCTCTGGATATCGTGTCACTCATGGTCGTGAAATTTCTGGGTGACTTCATGGGAAATGGACGAGTCTTACTCCCTGGTGGTTTGGCCCAGTTCAAAGCGTTTGGGGTCACTCTGTGGGATGGAAGAAGTCCGTTTTTTTTTTTTTTTGATGTTGTTTTCTTTTTAACCTCAGGTGTCCCACCAAATGAGGGATTCCAGAGTAGAGCCCTGGGGGGGGTGTGATTGGACAATCCGAAATCTGGTTAAAAATTGGGGCCTAGGGACATATCAAGCCCCTTAAGACATCTAATGGTCCAGTCACTGAGAGGACTTACTAGAGGACAGGACTCATGTTGAGAGTCACAATGCGTGTTTATGCCCTTGTCGCACTCAAGAATGGGCGGGGCCTCAGGGTGAATGCTGGTTTCTCCTACACTGAAGGTTGGACAACGTGCCAACCACATGGTTTCTTAACATGGGTAAGGAGGTGTTCTAATTTCTGCATCAAACTCACCCCTGGGCAGTGATTGGAGATAATGTCTCGGTTCTGAGGCCTGAAAACTGAGGTAGGGAAAAGATGATGACCTAAGGCCATGGCCGGTCTTATGTGCTCAGTGTGCGGTCTGCTTTCCGGGTGTTGTTCAGGAGGTCCGGGCTCAGGTTGTGTCTGACAGTGCATTAGTGCCAAGGTTAGACTATATAATTTGGGTGAAGTCGAGTGCTGTGGAGGTTTATCCTCATTGAAGGTGCCTGGGCAGCTCATGAGGCAATAATTTTTTTCTAGAGGGCAGGCAGAGTGCTGCATTGTGGGTCCGGAATTGCCAAACTTGAGGGCTTCGGGGCCATGAGTTGAGGACGGAAGTCTGAGAAGAAAAGCTAGACTTGGGTATCAGGGCGAGGGCACGGCAGGTACCCCCTGCCGATCTGAACCAATAATCATGCATCTGAAGTCAGGGCAAGGATCAGACGTTGGATCAGGTTGGAGTTTCCGTGCATGACGGCCGCTTCATGAAGGGAGCGGAATCTCGAGGCCATTGAGGTTTTCCCACGTTGGGAGTTGTGGGATGCCCCCTTCAAGGATTCCTTCTGCGAGACAATTGAGACCTGTTGGACAGCTCCAGGACATCCCATATGGAATGATTCCAGAGCACCGTTCGCGGATGGATGCCTGGGAAGCACGCCTCGCATTCCAATTGTCTCCTAGCAACAAGACAGTTTAGATCTGATGGCTCTGCGGGTGCAACCGGGGTGGCAGAGTTGAAATGGACTTTCCTGATGATGGGTCCTAATGTGTTTTTGTGTCCATGAGAGCCTTGGAATGGGGCGGTGGCACCGGGACACAGAAGTACTCTCCTATGCTTTGGACATGGCTCCCATGCACAGGTTTCCTTGTGGAGACGAGATGAGTTCTGGTGGGTGCCTCAGCAAAACCCCTATGCTCGTATTGGAATCAGGCTTTTGAGGAGACATGCCTGTAAACCAAGGCAATGGATCCTATTATGGCCTAGGGTCCTGTCTGGTTCAATCTTCTCCTCTGGGGACATCCATTTATGGTATGAGTGGAGGTAGATTATCAGCTGGTGTCAGACAGCCCTTGTTTGTTCCGGGCGACCTACACGATTGGGATGGCCTCAGGGACTTTGGAGGTTTCTCCTAATTTGTACGATTTTGGACAATAGAATGGGCAGAATTCCCATGGATTGGTAGGCTCAGTCCTAATGTGTGGCTCCAGGGGCCCCAGCCTGGAGGGTGTGTGGCCCTGGACTTTGAGGACAGAAGTCTGAAAACACAAACTCAGCTTAAGTTTGGGGACGTAGGTATGGCAGGCCTGATCTACAAACCATGAGAAGAACTCTTCAGGTTATGAAGAAAGTGCGAGTCTGAGGCGCTTGCTCAGGTTTTTGTCTCTGGATTTTGTATCAGCGATGGCACAATCTACAGACCTGAATTGAGATCTCGTGCATCTGAAGTCACGGCACAGATCAGACGATCGCTCAACTTGGTGTTTCTTTCCCTGATGGACCTTTCACGAAGGGTGGCATCACGAGGCCAAAGGGGTTTTCCCACGATGGGATTTGTGAGAAGCTCCAAACTGCAAAGTGTCTTCTGCAGGACAATTGAGACCTCTTGTTTGGCTCCAGGCCAATGATTCTGAGCAGGGTTCTAAGGATGCATGGCTGGGTAGCCCACCTCGCATTCCAATTGTCTCCTAGCAACAAGACAGTTTAGATCTGATGGCTTTGCGGGAGCAACCGGGGTGGCAGAGTTGAAATGGACTTTCCTGATGATGGGTCCTAATGTGTTTTTGTGTCCATGAGAGCCTTGGAATGGGGCGTTGGCACCTGGACCCAGAAGTACTCTCCTATGCTTTGGACATGGCTCCCATGCACAGGTTTCCTTGTGGAGACGAGATGAGTTCTGGTGGGTGCCTCAGCAAAACCCCTATGCTCGTATTGGAATCAGGCTTTTGAGGAGACATGCCTGTAAACCAAGGCAATGGATCCTATTATGGCCTAGGGTCCTGTCTGGTTCAATCTTCTCCTCTGGGGACATCCATTTATGGTATGAGTGGAGGTAGATTATCAGCTGGTGTCAGACAGCCCTTGTTTGTTCCGGGCGACCTACACGATTGGGATGGCCTCAGGGACTTTGGAGGTTTCTCCTAATTTGTACGATTTTGGACAATAGAATGGGCAGAATTCCCATGGATTGGTAGGCTCAGTCCTAATGTGTGGCTCCAGGGGCCCCAGCCTGGAGGGTGTGTGGCCCTAGACTTTGAGGACAGAAGTCTGAAAACACAAACTCAGCTTAGGTTTGGGGACGTAGGTATGGCAGGCCCGATCTACAAACCATGAGAAGAACTCTTCAGGTTATGAAGAAAGTGCGAGTCTGAGGCGCTTGCTCAGGTTTTTGTCTCTGGATTTTGTATCAGCGATGGCACAATCTACAGACCTGAATTGAGATCTCGTGCATCTGAAGTCACGGCGCAGATCAGACGATCGCTCAAGTTGGTGTTTCTGTCCCTGATGGGCCTTTCACGAAGGGTGGCATCACGAGGCCAAAGGGGTTTTCCCACGATGGGATTTGTGAGAAGCTCCAAACTGCAAAGTGTCTTCTGCAGGACAATTGAGACCTGTTGTTTGGCTCCAGGCCAATGATTCTGAGCAGGGTTCTAAGGATGCATGGCTGGGTAGCCCACCTCGCATTCCAATTGTCTCCTAGAAACAAGACAGTTTAGATCTGCTGGATCTGGGGGAGCAACCGAGGAGGCTGAGTTGAAATGGACTCTCCTATGGATGGGTCCTAATGTGCTTTTGTGTCGATGGAGACCTTGGAATAAAGCGGTGGCACTGGGGCCCTGAAGTGTTCTCCTAAACAGAGGCTTTGACATAGCTCCAACGTGCAAGTTTCCAATGGGTAGATGAGATGTTTTGTGATGGGTGAGTCAAGAAACAGCCATATGCGGGTTTTGAAATCCAGGCCTCTGAGGAGAGATGCCTGGAAACTAAAGCAATGGATATGATTAGTGCCTAGGGGCCTGTTCTTTCCTTTTTACCTCTGGGGACATCTGTCTATGGGTCTGAGTACAGGTAGGTGCTCAGATGGGCTCAGATTGCCCCTGTTTTACCTGGGAAGCCACCACTAATGAGATGGATCAGGGACTTTGGAGGTTTATCCTTTTAGAAGGGATGTGGCCATTGGAATGGGCACACACAATTCCCTTGGAGAGGGCAAGTACAGTCCTCAGGTTTGGCTCCAGGGGCCTGAGCCTGTAGGTTGTGTAGGCCAGGGCTGTTTGGACAGTTGTCTGAAAACACAAACTTGGCTTATGTTTCAAGTCATAGGTTGGCAGGACTTATCTACAGACCATGAGGAGAATTTTCGGGATTTGAGAAAATTGCGAGTGTGAGGCTCTTGCTCAAGTTTTTGTCTCTGGATATCGTGTCACTCATGGTCGTGAAATTTCTGGGTGACTTCATGGGAAATGGACGAGTCTTACTCCCTGGTGGTTTGGCCCAGTCCAAAGCTTTTGGGGTCACTCTGTGGGATGGAAGAAGTCCGTTTTTTTTTTTTGATGTTGTTTTCTTTTTAACCTCAGGTGTCCCACCAAATGAGGGATTCCAGAGTAGAGCCCTGGGGGGGTGGTGATTGGACAATCAGAAATCTGGTTAAAAATTGAGGCCTAGGGACATATCAAGCCCATTATGACATCTAATGGTCCAGTCACTGAGAGGACTTACTAGAGGACAGGACTCATGTTGAGAGTCACAATGCGTGTTTATGCCCTTGTCGCACTCAAGAATGGGCGGGGCCTCAGGGTGAATGCTGGTTTCTCCTACACTGAACGTTGGACAACGAGCCAACCACAAGGTTTCTTACCATGGGTAAGGGGGTGTTCTGATTTCTGCATCACACTCACCCCTGGGCAGTGATTGGAGATAAAGTCTCTGTTCTGAGGCCTGAAAACTGAGGTAGGGAAAAGATGATGACCTAAGGCCATGGCCGGTCTTATGTGCTCAGTGTGCGGTCTGCTTTCCGGGTGTTGGTCAAGAGGTCCGGGCTCAGGTTGTGTCCGACAGTGCATTAGTGCCCAGGTTAGACTGTATAATTTGGGTGAAGTCGAGTGCTGTGGAGGTTTATCCTCATTGAAGGTGCCTGGGCAGCTCATGAGGCAATAATTTTTTTCTAGAGGGCAGGCAGAGTGCTGCATTGTGGGTCCGGAATTGCCAAACTTGAGGGCTTCGGGGTCAGGAGTGTAAGGACGGAAGTCTGAGAAGACAAGCTAGACTTGGGTTTCAGGGCGAGGGCACGGCAGGTACCCCCTGCAGATCTGAACCAATACTCATGCATCTGAAGTCAGGGCGAGGATCAGACGTTGGCTCAGGTTGGAGTTTCCGTGCATGACGGCCGCTTCATGAAGGGAGCGGAATCTCGAGGCCATTGAGGTTTTCCCACGTTGGGAGTTGTGGGATGCCCCCTACAAAGATTCCTTCTGCGGGACAATTGAGACCTGTTGGACAGCTTCAGGACATTCCATATGGAATGACTCCAGAGCACCGTTCGAGGATGGATGCCTGGGAGGCCAGCCTCGCATTCCAATTGTCTCCTAGCAACAAGACAGTTTAGATCTGACGGTTCTGCGGGAGCAACCGGGGTGGCTGAGTTGAAATGGACTTTCCTGAGGATGGGTCCTCATGTGTTTTTGTGTCCATGAGGGCCTTGGAATGGGGCGGTGGCACCGGGACCCTGAAGTACTCTCCTATGCTTTGGACATGGCTCCCATGCACAGGTTTCCTTGTGGAGACGAGATGAGTTCTGCTGGGTGCCTCAGCAAAACCCCTATGCTCGTATTGGAATCAGGCTTTTGAGGAGACATGCCTGTAAACCAAGGCAATGGATCCTATTATGGCCTAGGGTCCTGTCTGGTTCAATCTTCTCCTCTGGGGACATCCATTTATGGTATGAGTGGAGGTAGATTATCAGCTGGTGTCAGACAGCCCTTGTTTGTTCCGGGCGACCTACACGATTGGGATGGCCTCAGGGACTTTGGAGGTTTCTCCTAATTTGTACGATTTTGGACAATAGAATGGGCAGAATTCCCATGGATTGGTAGGCTCAGTCCTAATGTGTGGCTCCAGGGGCCCCAGCCTGGAGGGTGTGTGGCCCTGGACTTTGAGGACAGAAGTCTGAAAACACAAACTCAGCTTAGGTTTGGGGACGTAGGTATGGCAGGCCTGATCTACAAACCATGAGAAGAACTCTTCAGGTTATGAAGAAAGTGCGAGTCTGAGGCGCTTGCTCAGGTTTTTGTCTCTGGATTTTGTATCAGCGATGGCACAATCTACAGACCTGAATTGAGATCTCGTGCATCTGAAGTCACGGCGCAGATCAGACGATCGCTCAAGTTGGTGTTTCTGTCCCTGATGTACCTTTCACGAAGGGTGGCATCACGAGGCCAAAGGGGTTTTCCCACGATGGGATTTGTGAGAAGCTCCAAACTGCAAAGTGTCTTCTGCAGGACAATTGAGACCTGTTGTTTGGCTCCAGGCCAATGATTCTGAGCAGGGTTCTAAGGATGCATGGCTGGGTAGCCCACCTCGCATTCCAATTGTCTCCTAGAAACAAGACAGGTTAGATCTGCTGGATCTGGGGGAGCAACCGAGGAGGCTGAGTTGAAATGGACTCTCCTATGGATGGGTCCTAATGTGCTTTTGTGTCGATGGAGACCTTGGAATAAAGCGGTGGCACTGGGGCCCTGAAGTGTTCTCCTAAACAGAGGCTTTGACACAGCTCCAACGTGCAAGTTTCCCATGGGTAGATGAGATGTTTTGTGATGGGTGAGTCAAGCAACAGCCATATGCTGGTTTTGAAATCCAGGCCTCTGAGGAGAGATGCCTGGAAACTAAAGCAATGGATATGATTAGTGCCTAGGGGCCTGTTCTTTCCTTTTTACCTCTGGGGACATCTGTCTATGGGTCTGAGTACAGGTAGGTGCTCAGATGGGCTCAGATTGCCCCTGTTTTACCTGGGAAGCCACCACTAATGAGATGGATCAGGGACTTTGGAGGTTTATCCTTTTAGAAGGGATGTGGCCATTGGAATGGGCACACACAATTCCCTTGGAGAGGGCAAGTACAGTCCTCAGGTTTGGCTCCAGGGGCCTGAGCCTGTAGGTTGTGTAGGCCAGGGCTGTTTGGACAGTTGTCTGAAAACACAAACTTGGCTTATGTTTCAGGTCATAGGTTGGCAGGACTTATCTACAGACCATGAGGAGAATTTTCGGGATTTGAGAAAAGTGCGAGTGTGAGGCTCTTGCTCAAGTTTTTGTCTCTGGATATCGTGTCACTCATGGTCGTGAAATTTCTGGGTGACTTCATGGGAAATGGACGAGTCTTACTCCCTGGTGGTTTGGCCCAGTCCAAAGCTTTTGGGGTCACTCTGTGGGATGGAAGAAGTCCGTTTTTTTTTTTTTTGATGTTGTTTTCATTTTAACCTCAGGTGTCCCACCAAATGATGGATTCCAGAGTAGAGCCCTGGGGGGGTGGTGATTGGACAATCAGAAATCTGGTTAAAAATTGAGGCCTAGGGACATATCAAGCCCATTATGACATCTAATGGTCCAGTCACTGAGAGGACTTACTAGAGGACAGGACTCATGTTGAGAGTCACAATGCGTGTTTATGCCCTTGTCGCACTCAAAAATGGGCGGGGCCTCAGGGTGAATGCTGGTTTCTCCTACACTGAACGTTGGACAACGTGCCAACCACAAGGTTTCTTACCATGGGTAAGGGGGTGTTCTGATTTCTGCATCACACTCACCCCTGGGCAGTGATTGGAGATAAAGTCTCTGTTCTGAGGCCTGAAAACTGAGGTAGGGAAAAGATGATGACCTAAGGCCATGGCCGGTCTTATGTGCTCAGTGTTCGGTCTGCTTTCCGGGTGTTGGTCAAGAGGTCCGGGCTCAGGTGGTGTCCGACAGTGCATTAGTGCCCAGGTTAGACTGTATAATTTGGGTGAAGTCGAGTGCTGTGGAGGTTTATCCTCATTGAAGGTGCCTGGGCAGCTCATGAGGCAATAATTTTTTTCTAGAGGGCAGGCAGAGTGCTGCATTGTGGGTCCGGAATTGCGAAACTTGAGGGCTTCGGGGTCAGGAGTGTAAGGACGGAAGTCTGAGAAGACAAGCTAGACTTGGGTTTCAGGGCGAGGGCACGGCAGGTACCCCCTGCAGATCTGAACCAATACTCATGCATCTGAAGTCAGGGCGAGGATCAGACGTTGGCTCAGGTTGGAGTTTCCGTGCATGACGGCCGCTTCATGAAGGGAGCGGAATCTCGAGGCCATTGAGGTTTTCCCACGTTGGGAGTTGTGGGATGCCCCCTACAAAGACTCCTTCTGCGGGACAATTGAGACCTGTTGGACAGCTTCAGGACATTCCATATGGAATGACTCCAGAGCACCGTTCGAGGATGGATGCCTGGGAGGCCAGCCTCGCATTCCAATTGTCTCCTAGCAACAAGACAGTTTAGATCTGATGGTTCTGCGGGAGCAACCGGGGTGGCTGAGTTGAAATGGACTTTCCTGAGGATGGGTCCTAATGTGTTTTTGTGTCCATGAGGGCCTTGGAATGGGGCGGTGGCACCGGGACCCTGAAGTACTCTCCTATGCTTTGGCCATGGCTCCCATGCACAGGTTTCCTTGTGGAGACGAGATGAGTTCTGCTGGGTGCCTCAGCAAAACCCCTATGCTCGTATTGGAATCAGGCTTTTGAGGAGACATGCCTGTAAACCAAGGCAATGGATCCTATTATGGCCTAGGGTCCTGTCTGGTTCAATCTTCTCCTCTGGGGACATCCATTTATGGTATGAGTGGAGGTAGATTATCAGCTGGTGTCAGACAGCCCTTGTTTGTTCCGGGCGACCTACACGATTGGGATGGCCTCAGGGACTTTGGAGGTTTCTCCTAATTTGTACGATTTTGGACAATAGAATGGGCAGAATTCCCATGGATTGGTAGGCTCAGTCCTAATGTGTGGCTCCAGGGGCCCCAGCCTGGAGGGTGTGTGGCCCTGGACTTTGAGGACAGAAGTCTGAAAACACAAACTCAGCTTAGGTTTGGGGACGTAGGTATGGCAGGCCTGATCTACAAACCATGAGAAGAACTCTTCAGGTTATGAAGAAAGTGCGAGTCTGAGGCGCTTGCTCAGGTTTTTGTCTCTGGATTTTGTATCAGCGATGGCACAATCTACAGACCTGAATTGAGATCTCGTGCATCTGAAGTCACGGCGCAGATCAGACGATCGCTCAAGTTGGTGTTTCTGTCCCTGATGTACCTTTCACGAAGGGTGGCATCACGAGGCCAAAGGGGTTTTCCCACGATGGGATTTGTGAGAAGCTCCAAACTGCAAAGTGTCTTCTGCAGGACAATTGAGACCTGTTGTTTGGCTCCAGGCCAATGATTCTGAGCAGGGTTCTAAGGATGCATGGCTGGGTAGCCCACCTCGCATTCCAATTGTCTCCTAGAAACAAGACAGGTTAGATCTGCTGGATCTGGGGGAGCAACCGAGGAGGCTGAGTTGAAATGGACTCTCCTATGGATGGGTCCTAATGTGCTTTTGTGTCGATGGAGACCTTGGAATAAAGCGGTGGCACTGGGGCCCTGAAGTGTTCTCCTAAACAGAGGCTTTGACACAGCTCCAACGTGCAAGTTTCCCATGGGTAGATGAGATGTTTTGTGATGGGTGAGTCAAGCAACAGCCATATGCTGGTTTTGAAATCCAGGCCTCTGAGGAGAGATGCCTGGAAACTAAAGCAATGGATATGATTAGTGCCTAGGGGCCTGTTCTTTCCTTTTTACCTCTGGGGACATCTGTCTATGGGTCTGAGTACAGGTAGGTGCTCAGATGGGCTCAGATTGCCCCTGTTTTACCTGGGAAGCCACCACTAATGAGATGGATCAGGGACTTTGGAGGTTTATCCTTTTAGAAGGGATGTGGCCATTGGAATGGGCACACACAATTCCCTTGGAGAGGGCAAGTACAGTCCTCAGGTTTGGCTCCAGGGGCCTGAGCCTGTAGGTTGTGTAGGCCAGGGCTGTTTGGACAGTTGTCTGAAAACACAAACTTGGCTTATGTTTCAGGTCATAGGTTGGCAGGACTTATCTACAGACCATGAGGAGAATTTTCGGGATTTGAGAAAAGTGCGAGTGTGAGGCTCTTGCTCAAGTTTTTGTCTCTGGATATCGTGTCACTCATGGTCGTGAAATTTCTGGGTGACTTCATGGGAAATGGACGAGTCTTACTCCCTGGTGGTTTGGCCCAGTCCAAAGCTTTTGGGGTCACTCTGTGGGATGGAAGAAGTCCGTTTTTTTTTTTTTTGATGTTGTTTTCATTTTAACCTCAGGTGTCCCACCAAATGATGGATTCCAGAGTAGAGCCCTGGGGGGGTGGTGATTGGACAATCAGAAATCTGGTTAAAAATTGAGGCCTAGGGACATATCAAGCCCATTATGACATCTAATGGTCCAGTCACTGAGAGGACTTACTAGAGGACAGGACTCATGTTGAGAGTCACAATGCGTGTTTATGCCCTTGTCGCACTCAAGAATGGGCGGGGCCTCAGGGTGAATGCTGGTTTCTCCTACACTGAACGTTGGACAACGTGCCAACCACAAGGTTTCTTACCATGGGTAAGGGGGTGTTCTGATTTCTGCATCACACTCACCCCTGGGCAGTGATTGGAGATAAAGTCTCTGTTCTGAGGCCTGAAAACTGAGGTAGGGAAAAGATGATGACCTAAGGCCATGGCCGGTCTTATGTGCTCAGTGTGCGGTCTGCTTTCCGGGTGTTGGTCAAGAGGTCCGGGCTCAGGTTGTGTCCGACAGTGCATTAGTGCCCAGGTTAGACTGTATAATTTGGGTGAAGTCGAGTGCTGTGGAGGTTTATCCTCATTGAAGGTGCCTGGGCAGCTCATGAGGCAATAATTTTTTTCTAGAGGGCAGGCAGAGTGCTGCATTGTGGGTCCGGAATTGCCAAACTTGAGGGCTTCGGGGTCAGGAGTGTAAGGACGGAAGTCTGAGAAGACAAGCTAGACTTGGGTTTCAGGGCGAGGGCACGGCAGGTACCCCCTGCAGATCTGAACCAATACTCATGCATCTGAAGTCAGGGCGAGGATCAGACGTTGGCTCAGGTTGGAGTTTCCGTGCATGACGGCCGCTTCATGAAGGGAGCGGAATCTCGAGGCCATTGAGGTTTTCCCACGTTGGGAGTTGTGGGATGCCCCCTACAAAGACTCCTTCTGCGGGACAATTGAGACCTGTTGGACAGCTTCAGGACATTCCATATGGAATGACTCCAGAGCACCGTTCGAGGATGGATGCCTGGGAGGCCAGCCTCGCATTCCAATTGTCTCCTAGCAACAAGACAGTTTAGATCTGATGGTTCTGCGGGAGCAACCGGGGTGGCTGAGTTGAAATGGACTTTCCTGAGGATGGGTCCTAATGTGTTTTTGTGTCCATGAGGGCCTTGGAATGGGGCGGTGGCACCGGGACCCTGAAGTACTCTCCTATGCTTTGGCCATGGCTCCCATGCACAGGTTTCCTTGTGGAGACGAGATGAGTTCTGCTGGGTGCCTCAGCAAAACCCCTATGCTCGTATTGGAATCAGGCTTTTGAGGAGACATGCCTGTAAACCAAGGCAATGGATCCTATTATGGCCTAGGGTCCTGTCTGGTTCAATCTTCTCCTCTGGGGACATCCATTTATGGTATGAGTGGAGGTAGATTATCAGCTGGTGTCAGACAGCCCTTGTTTGTTCCGGGCGACCTACACGATTGGGATGGCCTCAGGGACTTTGGAGATTTCTCCTAATTTGTACGATTTTGGACAATAGAATGGGCAGAATTCCCATGGATTGGTAGGCTCAGTCCTAATGTGTGGCTCCAGGGGCCCCAGCCTGGAGGGTGTGTGGCCCTGGACTTTGAGGACAGAAGTCTGAAAACACAAACTCAGCTTAGGTTTGGGGACGTAGGTATGGCAGGCCCGATCTACAAACCATGAGAAGAACTCTTCAGGTTATGAAGAAAGTGCGAGTCTGAGGCGCTTGCTCAGGTTTTTGTCTCTGGATTTTGTATCAGCGATGGCACAATCTACAGACCTGAATTGAGATCTCGTGCAACTGAAGTCACGGCGCAGATCAGACGATCGCTCAACTTGGTGTTTCTGTCCCTGATGGACCTTTCACGAAGGGTGGCATCACGAGGCCAAAGGGGTTTTCCCACGATGGGATTTGTGAGAAGCTCCAAACTGCAAAGTGTCTTCTGCAGGACAATTGAGACCTGTTGTTTGGCTCCAGGCCAATGATTCTGAGCAGGGTTCTAAGGATGCATGGCTGGGTAGCCCACCTCGCATTCCAATTGTCTCCTAGAAACAAGACAGGTTAGATCTGCTGGATCTGGGGGAGCAACCGAGGAGGCTGAGTTGAAATGGACTCTCCTATGGATGGGTCCTAATGTGCTTTTGTGTCGATGGAGACCTTGGAATAAAGCGGTGGCACTGGGGCCCTGAAGTGTTCTCCTAAACAGAGGCTTTGACACAGCTCCAACGTGCAAGTTTCCCATGGGTAGATGAGATGTTTTGTGATGGGTGAGTCAAGAAACAGCCATATGCTGGTTTTGAAATCCAGGCCTCTGAGGAGAGATGCCTGGAAACTAAAGCAATGGATATGATTAGTGCCTAGGGGCCTGTTCTTTCCTTTTTACCTCTGGGGACATCTGTCTATGGGTCTGAGTACAGGTAGGTGCTCAGATGGGCTCAGATTGCCCCTGTTTTACCTGGGAAGCCACCACTAATGAGATGGATCAGGGACTTTGGAGGTTTATCCTTTTAGAAGGGATGTGGCCATTGGAATGGGCACACACAATTCCCTTGGAGAGGGCAAGTACAGTCCTCAGGTTTGGCTCCAGGGGCCTGAGCCTGTAGGTTGTGTAGGCCAGGGCTGTTTGGACAGTTGTCTGAAAACACAAACTTGGCTTATGTTTCAGGTCATAGGTTGGCAGGACTTATCTACAGACCATGAGGAGAATTTTCGGGATTTGAGAAAAGTGCGAGTGTGAGGCTCTTGCTCAAGTTTTTGTCTCTGGATATCGTGTCACTCATGGTCGTGAAATTTCTGGGTGACTTCATGGGAAATGGACGAGTCTTACTCCCTGGTGGTTTGGCCCAGTCCAAAGCTTTTGGGGTCACTCTGTGGGATGGAAGAAGTCCGTTTTTTTTTTTTGATGTTGTTTTCATTTTAACCTCAGGTGTCCCACCAAATGAGGGATTCCAGAGTAGAGCCCTGGGGGGGTGGTGATTGGACAATCAGAAATCTGGTTAAAAATTGAGGCCTAGGGACATATCAAGCCCATTATGACATCTAATGGTCCAGTCACTGAGAGGACTTACTAGAGGACAGGACTCATGTTGAGAGTCACAATGCGTGTTTATGCCCTTGTCGCACTCAAGAATGGGCGGGGCCTCAGGGTGAATGCTGGTTTCTCCTACACTGAACGTTGGACAACGTGCCAACCACAAGGTTTCTTACCATGGGTAAGGGGGTGTTCTGATTTCTGCATCACACTCACCCCTGGGCAGTGATTGGAGATAAAGTCTCTGTTCTGAGGCCTGAAAACTGAGGTAGGGAAAAGATGATGACCTAAGGCCATGGCCGGTCTTATGTGCTCAGTGTGCGGTCTGCTTTCCGGGTGTTGGTCAAGAGGTCCGGGCTCAGGTGGTGTCCGACAGTGCATTAGTGCCCAGGTTAGACTGTATAATTTGGGTGAAGTCGAGTGCTGTGGAGGTTTATCCTCATTGAAGGTGCCTGGGCAGCTCATGAGGCAATAATTTTTTTCTAGAGGGCAGGCAGAGTGCTGCATTGTGGGTCCGGAATTGCGAAACTTGAGGGCTTCGGGGTCAGGAGTGTAAGGACGGAAGTCTGAGAAGACAAGCTAGACTTGGGTTTCAGGGCGAGGGCACGGCAGGTACCCCCTGCAGATCTGAACCAATACTCATGCATCTGAAGTCAGGGCGAGGATCAGACGTTGGCTCAGGTTGGAGTTTCCGTGCATGACGGCCGCTTCATGAAGGGAGCGGAATCTCGAGGCCATTGAGGTTTTCCCACGTTGGGAGTTGTGGGATGCCCCCTACAAAGACTCCTTCTGCGGGACAATTGAGACCTGTTGGACAGCTTCAGGACATTCCATATGGAATGACTCCAGAGCACCGTTCGAGGATGGATGCCTGGGAGGCCAGCCTCGCATTCCAATTGTCTCCTAGCAACAAGACAGTTTAGATCTGATGGTTCTGCGGGAGCAACCGGGGTGGCTGAGTTGAAATGGACTTTCCTGAGGATGGGTCCTAATGTGTTTTTGTGTCCATGAGGGCCTTGGAATGGGGCGGTGGCACCGGGACCCTGAAGTACTCTCCTATGCTTTGGACATGGCTCCCATGCACAGGTTTCCTTGTGGAGACGAGATGAGTTCTGCTGGGTGCCTCAGCAAAACCCCTATGCTCATATTGGAATCAGGCTTTTGAGGAGACATGCCTGTAAACCAAGGCAATGGATCCTATTATGGCCTAGGGTCCTGTCTGGTTCAATCTTCTCCTCTGGGGACATCCATTTATGGTATGAGTGGAGGTAGATTATCAGCTGGTGTCAGACAGCCCTTGTTTGTTCCGGGCGACCTACACGATTGGGATGGCCTCAGGGACTTTGGAGATTTCTCCTAATTTGTACGATTTTGGACAATAGAATGGGCAGAATTCCCATGGATTGGTAGGCTCAGTCCTAATGTGTGGCTCCAGGGGCCCCAGCCTGGAGGGTGTGTGGCCCTGGACTTTGAGGACAGAAGTCTGAAAACACAAACTCAGCTTAGGTTTGGGGACGTAGGTATGGCAGGCCCGATCTACAAACCATGAGAAGAACTCTTCAGGTTATGAAGAAAGTGCGAGTCTGAGGCGCTTGCTCAGGTTTTTGTCTCTGGATTTTGTATCAGCGATGGCACAATCTACAGACCTGAATTGAGATCTCGTGCAACTGAAGTCACGGCGCAGATCAGACGATCGCTCAACTTGGTGTTTCTGTCCCTGATGGACCTTTCACGAAGGGTGGCATCACGAGGCCAAAGGGGTTTTCCCACGATGGGATTTGTGAGAAGCTCCAAACTGCAAAGTGTCTTCTGCAGGACAATTGAGACCTGTTGTTTGGCTCCAGGCCAATGATTCTGAGCAGGGTTCTAAGGATGCATGGCTGGGTAGCCCACCTCGCATTCCAATTGTCTCCTAGAAACAAGACAGGTTAGATCTGCTGGATCTGGGGGAGCAACCGAGGAGGCTGAGTTGAAATGGACTCTCCTATGGATGGGTCCTAATGTGCTTTTGTGTCGATGGAGACCTTGGAATAAAGCGGTGGCACTGGGGCCCTGAAGTGTTCTCCTAAACAGAGGCTTTGACACAGCTCCAACGTGCAAGTTTCCCATGGGTAGATGAGATGTTTTGTGATGGGTGAGTCAAGAAACAGCCATATGCTGGTTTTGAAATCCAGGCCTCTGAGGAGAGATGCCTGGAAACTAAAGCAATGGATATGATTAGTGCCTAGGGGCCTGTTCTTTCCTTTTTACCTCTGGGGACATCTGTCTATGGGTCTGAGTACAGGTAGGTGCTCAGATGGGCTCAGATTGCCCCTGTTTTACCTGGGAAGCCACCACTAATGAGATGGATCAGGGACTTTGGAGGTTTATCCTTTTAGAAGGGATGTGGCCATTGGAATGGGCACACACAATTCCCTTGGAGAGGGCAAGTACAGTCCTCAGGTTTGGCTCCTGGGGCCTGAGCCTGTAGGTTGTGTAGGCCAGGGCTGTTTGGACAGTTGTCTGAAAACACAAACTTGGCTTATGTTTCAGGTCATAGGTTGGCAGGACTTATCTACAGACCATGAGGAGAATTTTCGGGATTTGAGAAAAGTGCGAGTGTGAGGCTCTTGCTCAAGTTTTTGTCTCTGGATATCGTGTCACTCATGGTCGTGAAATTTCTGGGTGACTTCATGGGAAATGGACGAGTCTTACTCCCTGGTGGTTTGGCCCAGTCCAAAGCTTTTGGGGTCACTCTGTGGGATGGAAGAAGTCCGTTTTTTTTTTTTTTGATGTTGTTTTCATTTTAACCTCAGGTGTCCCACCAAATGAGGGATTCCAGAGTAGAGCCCTGGGGGGGTGGTGATTGGACAATCAGAAATCTGGTTAAAAATTGAGGCCTAGGGACATATCAAGCCCATTATGACATCTAATGGTCCAGTCACTGAGAGGACTTACTAGAGGACAGGACTCATGTTGAGAGTCACAATGCGTGTTTAGGCCCTTGTCGCACTCAAGAATGGGCGGGGCCTCAGGGTGAATGCTGGTTTCTCCTACACTGAACGTTGGACAACGTGCCAACCACAAGGTTTCTTACCATGGGTAAGGGGGTGTTCTGATTTCTGCATCACACTCACCCCTGGGCAGTGATTGGAGATAAAGTCTCTGTTCTGAGGCCTGAAAACTGAGGTAGGGAAAAGATGATGACCTAAGGCCATGGCCGGTCTTATGTGCTCAGTGTGCGGTCTGCTTTCCGGGTGTTGGTCAAGAGGTCCGGGCTCAGGTGGTGTCCGACAGTGCATTAGTGCCCAGGTTAGACTGTATAATTTGGGTGAAGTCGAGTGCTGTGGAGGTTTATCCTCATTGAAGGTGCCTGGGCAGCTCATGAGGCAATAATTTTTTTCTAGAGGGCAGGCAGAGTGCTGCATTGTGGGTCCGGAATTGCCAAACTTGAGGGCTTCGGGGTCAGGAGTGTAAGGACGGAAGTCTGAGAAGACAAGCTAGACTTGGGTTTCAGGGCGAGGGCACGGCAGGTACCCCCTGCAGATCTGAACCAATACTCATGCATCTGAAGTCAGGGCGAGGATCAGACGTTGGCTCAGGTTGGAGTTTCCGTGCATGACGGCCGCTTCATGAAGGGAGCGGAATCTCGAGGCCATTGAGGTTTTCCCACGTTGGGAGTTGTGGGATGCCCCCTACAAAGACTCCTTCTGCGGGACAATTGAGACCTGTTGGACAGCTTCAGGACATTCCATATGGAATGACTCCAGAGCACCGTTCGAGGATGGATGCCTGGGAGGCCACCTCGCATTCCAATTGTCTCCTAGCAACAAGACAGTTTAGATCTGATGGTTCTGCGGGAGCAACCGGGGTGGCTGAGTTGAAATGGACTTTCCTGAGGATGGGTCCTAATGTGTTTTTGTGTCCATGAGGGCCTTGGAATGGGGCGGTGGCACCGGGACCCTGAAGTACTCTCCTATGCTTTGGCCATGGCTCCCATGCACAGGTTTCCTTGTGGAGACGAGATGAGTTCTGCTGGGTGCCTCAGCAAAACCCCTATGCTCGTATTGGAATCAGGCTTTTGAGGAGACATGCCTGTAAACCAAGGCAATGGATCCTATTATGGCCTAGGGTCCTGTCTGGTTCAATCTTCTCCTCTGGGGACATCGATTTATGGTATGAGTGGAGGTAGATTATCAGCTGGTGTCAGACAGCCCTTGTTTGTTCCGGGCGACCTACACGATTGGGATGGCCTCAGGGACTTTGGAGATTTCTCCTAATTTGTACGATTTTGGACAATAGAATGGGCAGAATTCCCATGGATTGGTAGGCTCAGTCCTAATGTGTGGCTCCAGGGGCCCCAGCCTGGAGGGTGTGTGGCCCTGGACTTTGAGGACAGAAGTCTGAAAACACAAACTCAGCTTAGGTTTGGGGACGTAGGTATGGCAGGCCCGATCTACAAACCATGAGAAGAACTCTTCAGGTTATGAAGAAAGTGCGAGTCTGAGGCGCTTGCTCAGGTTTTTGTCTCTGGATTTTGTATCAGCGATGGCACAATCTACAGACCTGAATTGAGATCTCGTGCAACTGAAGTCACGGCGCAGATCAGACGATCGCTCAACTTGGTGTTTCTGTCCCTGATGGACCTTTCACGAAGGGTGGCATCACGAGGCCAAAGGGGTTTTCCCACGATGGGATTTGTGAGAAGCTCCAAACTGCAAAGTGTCTTCTGCAGGACAATTGAGACCTGTTGTTTGGCTCCAGGCCAATGATTCTGAGCAGGGTTCTAAGGATGCATGGCTGGGTAGCCCACCTCGCATTCCAATTGTCTCCTAGAAACAAGACAGGTTAGATCTGCTGGATCTGGGGGAGCAACCGAGGAGGCTGAGTTGAAATGGACTCTCCTATGGATGGGTCCTAATGTGCTTTTGTGTCGATGGAGACCTTGGAATAAAGCGGTGGCACTGGGGCCCTGAAGTGTTCTCCTAAACAGAGGCTTTGACACAGCTCCAACGTGCAAGTTTCCCATGGGTAGATGAGATGTTTTGTGATGGGTGAGTCAAGAAACAGCCATATGCTGGTTTTGAAATCCAGGCCTCTGAGGAGAGATGCCTGGAAACTAAAGCAATGGATATGATTAGTGCCTAGGGGCCTGTTCTTTCCTTTTTACCTCTGGGGACATCTGTCTATGGGTCTGAGTACAGGTAGGTGCTCAGATGGGCTCAGATTGCCCCTGTTTTACCTGGGAAGCCACCACTAATGAGATGGATCAGGGACTTTGGAGGTTTATCCTTTTAGAAGGGATGTGGCCATTGGAATGGGCACACACAATTCCCTTGGAGAGGGCAAGTACAGTCCTCAGGTTTGGCTCCTGGGGCCTGAGCCTGTAGGTTGTGTAGGCCAGGGCTGTTTGGACAGTTGTCTGAAAACACAAACTTGGCTTATGTTTCAGGTCATAGGTTGGCAGGACTTATCTACAGACCATGAGGAGAATTTTCGGGATTTGAGAAAAGTGCGAGTGTGAGGCTCTTGCTCAAGTTTTTGTCTCTGGATATCGTGTCACTCATGGTCGTGAAATTTCTGGGTGACTTCATGGGAAATGGACGAGTCTTACTCCCTGGTGGTTTGGCCCAGTCCAAAGCTTTTGGGGTCACTCTGTGGGATGGAAGAAGTCCGTTTTTTTTTTTTTGATGTTGTTTTCATTTTAACCTCAGGTGTCCCACCAAATGAGGGATTCCAGAGTAGAGCCCTGGGGGGGTGGTGATTGGACAATCAGAAATCTGGTTAAAAATTGAGGCCTAGGGACATATCAAGCCCATTATGACATCTAATGGTCCAGTCACTGAGAGGACTTACTAGAGGACAGGACTCATGTTGAGAGTCACAATGCGTGTTTAGGCCCTTGTCGCACTCAAGAATGGGCGGGGCCTCAGGGTGAATGCTGGTTTCTCCTACACTGAACGTTGGACAACGTGCCAACCACAAGGTTTCTTACCATGGGTAAGGGGGTGTTCTGATTTCTGCATCACACTCACCCCTGGGCAGTGATTGGAGATAAAGTCTCTGTTCTGAGGCCTGAAAACTGAGGTAGGGAAAAGATGATGACCTAAGGCCATGGCCGGTCTTATGTGCTCAGTGTGCGGTCTGCTTTCCGGGTGTTGGTCAAGAGGTCCGGGCTCAGGTGGTGTCCGACAGTGCATTAGTGCCCAGGTTAGACTGTATAATTTGGGTGAAGTCGAGTGCTGTGGAGGTTTATCCTCATTGAAGGTGCCTGGGCAGCTCATGAGGCAATAATTTTTTTCTAGAGGGCAGGCAGAGTGCTGCATTGTGGGTCCGGAATTGCCAAACTTGAGGGCTTCGGGGTCAGGAGTGTAAGGACGGAAGTCTGAGAAGACAAGCTAGACTTGGGTTTCAGGGCGAGGGCACGGCAGGTACCCCCTGCAGATCTGAACCAATACTCATGCATCTGAAGTCAGGGCGAGGATCAGACGTTGGCTCAGGTTGGAGTTTCCGTGCATGACGGCCGCTTCATGAAGGGAGCGGAATCTCGAGGCCATTGAGGTTTTCCCACGTTGGGAGTTGTGGGATGCCCCCTACAAAGACTCCTTCTGCGGGACAATTGAGACCTGTTGGACAGCTTCAGGACATTCCATATGGAATGACTCCAGAGCACCGTTCGAGGATGGATGCCTGGGAGGCCAGCCTCGCATTCCAATTGTCTCCTAGCAACAAGACAGTTTAGATCTGATGGTTCTGCGGGAGCAACCGGGGTGGCTGAGTTGAAATGGACTTTCCTGAGGATGGGTCCTAATGTGTTTTTGTGTCCATGAGGGCCTTGGAATGGGGCGGTGGCACCGGGACCCTGAAGTACTCTCCTATGCTTTGGACATGGCTCCCATGCACAGGTTTCCTTGTGGAGACGAGATGAGTTCTGCTGGGTGCCTCAGCAAAACCCCTATGCTCGTATTGGAATCAGGCTTTTGAGGAGACATGCCTGTAAACCAAGGCAATGGATCCTATTATGGCCTAGGGTCCTGTCTGGTTCAATCTTCTCCTCTGGGGACATCCATTTATGGTATGAGTGGAGGTAGATTATCAGCTGGTGTCAGACAGCCCTTGTTTGTTCCGGGCGACCTACACGATTGGGATGGCCTCAGGGACTTTGGAGGTTTCTCCTAATTTGTACGATTTTGGACAATAGAATGGGCAGAATTCCCATGGATTGGTAGGCTCAGTCCTAATGTGTGGCTCCAGGGGCCCCAGCCTGGAGGGTGTGTGGCCCTGGACTTTGAGGACAGAAGTCTGAAAACACAAACTCAGCTTAGGTTTGGGGACGTAGGTATGGCAGGCCCGATCTACAAACCATGAGAAGAACTCTTCAGGTTATGAAGAAAGTGCGAGTCTGAGGCGCTTGCTCAGGTTTTTGTCTCTGGATTTTGTATCAGCGATGGCACAATCTACAGACCTGAATTGAGATCTCGTGCAACTGAAGTCACGGCGCAGATCAGACGATCGCTCAACTTGGTGTTTCTGTCCCTGATGGACCTTTCACGAAGGGTGGCATCACGAGGCCAAAGGGGTTTTCCCACGATGGGATTTGTGAGAAGCTCCAAACTGCAAAGTGTCTTCTGCAGGACAATTGAGACCTGTTGTTTGGCTCCAGGCCAATGATTCTGAGCAGGGTTCTAAGGATGCATGGCTGGGTAGCCCACCTCGCATTCCAATTGTCTCCTAGAAACAAGACAGGTTAGATCTGCTGGATCTGGGGGAGCAACCGAGGAGGCTGAGTTGAAATGGACTCTCCTATGGATGGGTCCTAATGTGCTTTTGTGTCGATGGAGACCTTGGAATAAAGCGGTGGCACTGGGGCCCTGAAGTGTTCTCCTAAACAGAGGCTTTGACACAGCTCCAACGTGCAAGTTTCCCATGGGTAGATGAGATGTTTTGTGATGGGTGAGTCAAGAAACAGCCATATGCTGGTTTTGAAATCCAGGCCTCTGAGGAGAGATGCCTGGAAACTAAAGCAATGGATATGATTAGTGCCTAGGGGCCTGTTCTTTCCTTTTTACCTCTGGGGACATCTGTCTATGGGTCTGAGTACAGGTAGGTGCTCAGATGGGCTCAGATTGCCCCTGTTTTACCTGGGAAGCCACCACTAATGAGATGGATCAGGGACTTTGGAGGTTTATCCTTTTAGAAGGGATGTGGCCATTGGAATGGGCACACACAATTCCCTTGGAGAGGGCAAGTACAGTCCTCAGGTTTGGCTCCAGGGGCCTGAGCCTGTAGGTTGTGTAGGCCAGGGCTGTTTGGACAGTTGTCTGAAAACACAAACTTGGCTTATGTTTCAGGTCATAGGTTGGCAGGACTTATCTACAGACCATGAGGAGAATTTTCGGGATTTGAGAAAAGTGCGAGTGTGAGGCTCTTGCTCAAGTTTTTGTCTCTGGATATCGTGTCACTCATGGTCGTGAAATTTCTGGGTGACTTCATGGGAAATGGACGAGTCTTACTCCCTGGTGGTTTGGCCCAGTCCAAAGCTTTTGGGGTCACTCTGTGGGATGGAAGAAGTCCGTTTTTTTTTTTTTTTGATGTTGTTTTCTTTTTAACCTCAGGTGTCCCACCAAATGAGGGATTCCAGAGTAGAGCCCTGGGGGGGTGGTGATTGGACAATCAGAAATCTGGTTAAAAATTGAGGCCTAGGGACATATCAAGCCCATTATGACATCTAATGGTCCAGTCACTGAGAGGACTTACTAGAGGACAGGACTCATGTTGAGAGTCACAATGCGTGTTTATGCCCTTGTCGCACTCAAGAATGGGCGGGGCCTCAGGGTGAATGCTGGTTTCTCCTACACTGAACGTTGGACAACGTGCCAACCACAAGGTTTCTTACCATGGGTAAGGGGGTGTTCTGATTTCTGCATCACACTCACCCCTGGGCAGTGATTGGAGATAAAGTCTCTGTTCTGAGGCCTGAAAACTGAGGTAGGGAAAAGATGATGACCTAAGGCCATGGCCGGTCTTATGTGCTCAGTGTGCGGTCTGCTTTCCGGGTGTTGGTCAAGAGGTCCGGGCTCAGGTTGTGTCCGACAGTGCATTAGTGCCCAGGTTAGACTGTATAATTTGGGTGAAGTCGAGTGCTGTGGAGGTTTATCCTCATTGAAGGTGCCTGGGCAGCTCATGAGGCAATAATTTTTTTCTAGAGGGCAGGCAGAGTGCTGCATTGTGGGTCCGGAATTGCCAAACTTGAGGGCTTCGGGGTCAGGAGTGTAAGGACGGAAGTCTGAGAAGACAAGCTAGACTTGGGTTTCAGGGAGAGGGCACGGCAGGTGCCCCCTGCAGATCTGAACCAATACTCATGCATCTGAAGTCAGGGCGAGGATCAGACGTTGGCTCAGGTTGGAGTTTCCGTGCATGACGGCCGCTTCATGAAGGGAGCGGAATCTCGAGGCCATTGAGGTTTTCCCACGTTGGGAGTTGTGGGATGCCCCCTACAAAGATTCCTTCTGCGGGACAATTGAGACCTGTTGGACAGCTTCAGGACATTCCATATGGAATGACTCCAGAGCACCGTTCGAGGATGGATGCCTGGGAGGCCAGCCTCGCATTCCAATTGTCTCCTAGCAACAAGACAGTTTAGATCTGATGGTTCTGCGGGAGCAACCGGGGTGGCTGAGTTGAAATGGACTTTCCTGAGGATGGGTCCTAATGTGTTTTTGTGTCCATGAGGGCCTTGGAATGGGGCGGTGGCACCGGGACCCTGAAGTACTCTCCTATGCTTTGGACATGGCTCCCATGCACAGGTTTCCTTGTGGAGACGAGATGAGTTCTGCTGGGTGCCTCAGCAAAACCCCTATGCTCGTATTGGAATCAGGCTTTTGAGGAGACATGCCTGTAAACCAAGGCAATGGATCCTATTATGGCCTAGGGTCCTGTCTGGTTCAATCTTCTCCTCTGGGGACATCCATTTATGGTATGAGTGGAGGTAGATTATCAGCTGGTGTCAGACAGCCCTTGTTTGTTCCGGGCGACCTACACGATTGGGATGGCCTCAGGGACTTTGGAGGTTTCTCCTAATTTGTACGATTTTGGACAATAGAATGGGCAGAATTCCCATGGATTGGTAGGCTCAGTCCTAATGTGTGGCTCCAGGGGCCCCAGCCTGGAGGGTGTGTGGCCCTGGACTTTGAGGACAGAAGTCTGAAAACACAAACTCAGCTTAGGTTTGGGGATGTAGGTATGGCAGGCCTGATCTACAAACCATGAGAAGAACTCTTCAGGTTATGAAGAAAGTGCGAGTCTGAGGCGCTTGCTCAGGTTTTTGTCTCTGGATTTTGTATCAGCGATGGCACAATCTACAGACCTGAATTGAGATCTCGTGCAACTGAAGTCACGGCGCAGATCAGACGATCGCTCAACTTGGTGTTTCTGTCCCTGATGGACCTTTCACGAAGGGTGGCATCACGAGGCCAAAGGGGTTTTCCCACGATGGGATTTGTGAGAAGCTCCAAACTGCAAAGTGTCTTCTGCAGGACAATTGAGACCTGTTGTTTGGCTCCAGGCCAATGATTCTGAGCAGGGTTCTAAGGATGCATGGCTGGGTAGCCCACCTCGCATTCCAATTGTCTCCTAGAAACAAGACAGGTTAGATCTGCTGGATCTGGGGGAGCAACCGAGGAGGCTGAGTTGAAATGGACTCTCCTATGGATGGGTCCTAATGTGCTTTTGTGTCGATGGAGACCTTGGAATAAAGCGGTGGCACTGGGGCCCTGAAGTGTTCTCCTAAACAGAGGCTTTGACACAGCTCCAACGTGCAAGTTTCCCATGGGTAGATGAGATGTTTTGTGATGGGTGAGTCAAGAAACAGCCATATGCTGGTTTTGAAATCCAGGCCTCTGAGGAGAGATGCCTGGAAACTAAAGCAATGGATATGATTAGTGCCTAGGGGCCTGTTCTTTCCTTTTTACCTCTGGGGACATCTGTCTATGGGTCTGAGTACAGGTAGGTGCTCAGATGGGCTCAGATTGCCCCTGTTTTACCTGGGAAGCCACCACTAATGAGATGGATCAGGGACTTTGGAGGTTTATCCTTTTAGAAGGGATGTGGCCATTGGAATGGGCACACACAATTCCCTTGGAGAGGGCAAGTACAGTCCTCAGGTTTGGCTCCAGGGGCCTGAGCCTGTAGGTTGTGTAGGCCAGGGCAGTTTGGACAGTTGTCTGAAAACACAAACTTGGCTTATGTTTCAGGTCATAGGTTGGCAGGACTTATCTACAGACCATGAGGAGAATTTTCGGGATTTGAGAAAAGTGCGAGTGTGAGGCTCTTGCTCAAGTTTTTGTCTCTGGATATCGTGTCACTCATGGTCGTGAAATTTCTGGGTGACTTCATGGGAAATGGACGAGTCTTACTCCCTGGTGGTTTGGCCCAGTCCAAAGCTTTTGCGGTCACTCTGTGGGATGGAAGAAGTCCGTTTTTTTTTTTTTGATGTTGTTTTCTTTTTAACCTCAGGTGTCCCACCAAATGAGGGATTCCAGAGTAGAGCCCTGGGGGGGTGGTGATTGGACAATCAGAAATCTGGTTAAAAATTGAGGCCTAGGGACATATCAAGCCCATTATGACATCTAATGGTCCAGTCACTGAGAGGACTTACTAGAGGACAGGACTCATGTTGAGAGTCACAATGCGTGTTTATGCCCTTGTCGCACTCAAGAATGGGCGGGGCCTCAGGGTGAATGCTGGTTTCTCCTACACTGAACGTTGGACAACGTGCCAACCACAAGGTTTCTTACCATGGGTAAGGGGGTGTTCTGATTTCTGCATCACACTCACCCCTGGGCAGTGATTGGAGATAAAGTCTCTGTTCTGAGGCCTGAAAACTGAGGTAGGGAAAAGATGATGACCTAAGGCCATGGCCGGTCTTATGTGCTCAGTGTGCGGTCTGCTTTCCGGGTGTTGGTCAAGAGGTCCGGGCTCAGGTTGTGTCCGACAGTGCATTAGTGCCCAGGTTAGACTGTATAATTTGGGTGAAGTCGAGTGCTGTGGAGGTTTATCCTCATTGAAGGTGCCTGGGCAGCTCATGAGGCAATAATTTTTTTCTAGAGGGCAGGCAGAGTGCTGCATTGTGGGTCCGGAATTGCCAAACTTGAGGGCTTCGGGGTCAGGAGTGTAAGGACGGAAGTCTGAGAAGACAAGCTAGACTTGGGTTTCAGGGCGAGGGCACGGCAGGTACCCCCTGCAGATCTGAACCAATACTCATGCATCTGAAGTCAGGGCGAGGATCAGACGTTGGCTCAGGTTGGAGTTTCCGTGCATGACGGCCGCTTCATGAAGGGAGCGGAATCTCGAGGCCATTGAGGTTTTCCCACGTTGGGAGTTGTGGGATGCCCCCTACAAAGATTCCTTCTGCGGGACAATTGAGACCTGTTGGACAGCTTCAGGACATTCCATATGGAATGACTCCAGAGCACCGTTCGAGGATGGATGCCTGGGAGGCCAGCCTCGCATTCCAATTGTCTCCTAGCAACAAGACAGTTTAGATCTGATGGTTCTGCGGGAGCAACCGGGGTGGCTGAGTTGAAATGGACTTTCCTGAGGATGGGTCCTAATGTGTTTTTGTGTCCATGAGGGCCTTGGAATGGGGCGGTGGCACCGGGACCCTGAAGTACTCTCCTATGCTTTGGACATGGCTCCCATGCACAGGTTTCCTTGTGGAGACGAGATGAGTTCTGCTGGGTGCCTCAGCAAAACCCCTATGCTCGTATTGGAATCAGGCTTTTGAGGAGACATGCCTGTAAACCAAGGCAATGGATCCTATTATGGCCTAGGGTCCTGTCTGGTTCAATCTTCTCCTCTGGGGACATCCATTTATGGTATGAGTGGAGGTAGATTATCAGCTGGTGTCAGACAGCCCTTGTTTGTTCCGGGCGACCTACACGATTGGGATGGCCTCAGGGACTTTGGAGGTTTCTCCTAATTTGTACGATTTTGGACAATAGAATGGGCAGAATTCCCATGGATTGGTAGGCTCAGTCCTAATGTGTGGCTCCAGGGGCCCCAGCCTGGAGGGTGTGTGGCCCTGGACTTTGAGGACAGAAGTCTGAAAACACAAACTCAGCTTAGGTTTGGGGACGTAGGTATGGCAGGCCCGATCTACAAACCATGAGAAGAACTCTTCAGGTTATGAAGAAAGTGCGAGTCTGAGGCGCTTGCTCAGGTTTTTGTCTCTGGATTTTGTATCAGCGATGGCACAATCTACAGACCTGAATTGAGATCTCGTGCAACTGAAGTCACGGCGCAGATCAGACGATCGCTCAACTTGGTGTTTCTGTCCCTGATGGACCTTTCACGAAGGGTGGCATCACGAGGCCAAAGGGGTTTTCCCACGATGGGATTTGTGAGAAGCTCCAAACTGCAAAGTGTCTTCTGCAGGACAATTGAGACCTGTTGTTTGGCTCCAGGCCAATGATTCTGAGCAGGGTTCTAAGGATGCATGGCTGGGTAGCCCACCTCGCATTCCAATTGTCTCCTAGAAACAAGACAGGTTAGATCTGCTGGATCTGGGGGAGCAACCGAGGAGGCTGAGTTGAAATGGACTCTCCTATGGATGGGTCCTAATGTGCTTTTGTGTCGATGGAGACCTTGGAATAAAGCGGTGGCACTGGGGCCCTGAAGTGTTCTCCTAAACAGAGGCTTTGACACAGCTCCAACGTGCAAGTTTCCCATGGGTAGATGAGATGTTTTGTGATGGGTGAGTCAAGAAACAGCCATATGCTGGTTTTGAAATCCAGGCCTCTGAGGAGAGATGCCTGGAAACTAAAGCAATGGATATGATTAGTGCCTAGGGGCCTGTTCTTTCCTTTTTACCTCTGGGGACATCTGTCTATGGGTCTGAGTACAGGTAGGTGCTCAGATGGGCTCAGATTGCCCCTGTTTTACCTGGGAAGCCACCACTAATGAGATGGATCAGGGACTTTGGAGGTTTATCCTTTTAGAAGGGATGTGGCCATTGGAATGGGCACACACAATTCCCTTGGAGAGGGCAAGTACAGTCCTCAGGTTTGGCTCCAGGGGCCTGAGCCTGTAGGTTGTGTAGGCCAGGGCTGTTTGGACAGTTGTCTGAAAACACAAACTTGGCTTATGTTTCAGGTCATAGGTTGGCAGGACTTATCTACAGACCATGAGGAGAATTTTCGGGATTTGAGAAAAGTGCGAGTGTGAGGCTCTTGCTCAAGTTTTTGTCTCTGGATATCGTGTCACTCATGGTCGTGAAATTTCTGGGTGACTTCATGGGAAATGGACGAGTCTTACTCCCTGGTGGTTTGGCCCAGTCCAAAGCTTTTGGGGTCACTCTGTGGGATGGAAGAAGTCCGTTTTTTTTTTTTGATGTTGTTTTCTTTTTAACCTCAGGTGTCCCACCAAATGAGGGATTCCAGAGTAGAGCCCTGGGGGGTGGTGATTGGACAATCAGAAATCTGGTTAAAAATTGAGGCCTAGGGACATATCAAGCCCATTATGACATCTAATGGTCCAGTCACTGAGAGGACTTACTAGAGGACAGGACTCATGTTGAGAGTCACAATGCGTGTTTATGCCCTTGTCGCACTCAAGAATGGGCGGGCCTCAGGGTGAATGCTGGTTTCTCCTACACTGAACGTTGGACAACGTGCCAACCACAAGGTTTCTTACCATGGGTAAGGGGGTGTTCTGATTTCTGCATCACACTCACCCCTGGGCAGTGATTGGAGATAAAGTCTCTGTTCTGAGGCCTGAAAACTGAGGTAGGGAAAAGATGATGACCTAAGGCCATGGCCGGTCTTATGTGCTCAGTGTGCGGTCTGCTTTCCGGGTGTTGGTCAAGAGGTCCGGGCTCAGGTTGTGTCCGACAGTGCATTAGTGCCCAGGTTAGACTGTATAATTTGGGTGAAGTCGAGTGCTGTGGAGGTTTATCCTCATTGAAGGTGCCTGGGCAGCTCATGAGGCAATAATTTTTTTCTAGAGGGCAGGCAGAGTGCTGCATTGTGGGTCCGGAATTGCCAAACTTGAGGGCTTCGGGGTCAGGAGTGTAAGGACGGAAGTCTGAGAAGACAAGCTAGACTTGGGTTTCAGGGCGAGGGCACGGCAGGTGCCCCCTGCAGATCTGAACCAATACTCATGCATCTGAAGTCAGGGCGAGGATCAGACGTTGGCTCAGGTTGGAGTTTCCGTGCATGACGGCCGCTTCATGAAGGGAGCGGAATCTCGAGGCCATTGAGGTTTTCCCACGTTGGGAGTTGTGGGATGCCCCCTACAAAGATTCCTTCTGCGGGACAATTGAGACCTGTTGGACAGCTTCAGGACATTCCATATGGAATGACTCCAGAGCACCGTTCGAGGATGGATGCCTGGGAGGCCAGCCTCGCATTCCAATTGTCTCCTAGCAACAAGACAGTTTAGATCTGATGGTTCTGCGGGAGCAACCGGGGTGGCTGAGTTGAAATGGACTTTCCTGAGGATGGGTCCTAATGTGTTTTTGTGTCCATGAGGGCCTTGGAATGGGGCGGTGGCACCGGGACCCTGAAGTACTCTCCTATGCTTTGGACATGGCTCCCATGCACAGGTTTCCTTGTGGAGACGAGATGAGTTCTGCTGGGTGCCTCAGCAAAACCCCTATGCTCGTATTGGAATCAGGCTTTTGAGGAGACATGCCTGTAAACCAAGGCAATGGATCCTATTATGGCCTAGGGTCCTGTCTGGTTCAATCTTCTCCTCTGGGGACATCCATTTATGGTATGAGTGGAGGTAGATTATCAGCTGGTGTCAGACAGCCCTTGTTTGTTCCGGGCGACCTACACGATTGGGATGGCCTCAGGGACTTTGGAGATTTCTCCTAATTTGTACGATTTTGGACAATAGAATGGGCAGAATTCCCATGGATTGGTAGGCTCAGTCCTAATGTGTGGCTCCAGGGGCCCCAGCCTGGAGGGTGTGTGGCCCTGGACTTTGAGGACAGAAGTCTGAAAACACAAACTCAGCTTAGGTTTGGGGACGTAGGTATGGCAGGCCCGATCTACAAACCATGAGAAGAACTCTTCAGGTTATGAAGAAAGTGCGAGTCTGAGGCGCTTGCTCAGGTTTTTGTCTCTGGATTTTGTATCAGCGATGGCACAATCTACAGACCTGAATTGAGATCTCGTGCAACTGAAGTCACGGCGCAGATCAGACGATCGCTCAACTTGGTGTTTCTGTCCCTGATGGACCTTTCACGAAGGGTGGCATCACGAGGCCAAAGGGGTTTTCCCACGATGGGATTTGTGAGAAGCTCCAAACTGCAAAGTGTCTTCTGCAGGACAATTGAGACCTGTTGTTTGGCTCCAGGCCAATGATTCTGAGCAGGGTTCTAAGGATGCATGGCTGGGTAGCCCACCTCGCATTCCAATTGTCTCCTAGAAACAAGACAGGTTAGATCTGCTGGATCTGGGGGAGCAACCGAGGAGGCTGAGTTGAAATGGACTCTCCTATGGATGGGTCCTAATGTGCTTTTGTGTCGATGGAGACCTTGGAATAAAGCGGTGGCACTGGGGCCCTGAAGTGTTCTCCTAAACAGAGGCTTTGACACAGCTCCAACGTGCAAGTTTCCCATGGGTAGATGAGATGTTTTGTGATGGGTGAGTCAAGAAACAGCCATATGCTGGTTTTGAAATCCAGGCCTCTGAGGAGAGATGCCTGGAAACTAAAGCAATGGATATGATTAGTGCCTAGGGGCCTGTTCTTTCCTTTTTACCTCTGGGGACATCTGTCTATGGGTCTGAGTACAGGTAGGTGCTCAGATGGGCTCAGATTGCCCCTGTTTTACCTGGGAAGCCACCACTAATGAGATGGATCAGGGACTTTGGAGGTTTATCCTTTTAGAAGGGATGTGGCCATTGGAATGGGCACACACAATTCCCTTGGAGAGGGCAAGTACAGTCCTCAGGTTTGGCTCCAGGGGCCTGAGCCTGTAGGTTGTGTAGGCCAGGGCTGTTTGGACAGTTGTCTGAAAACACAAACTTGGCTTATGTTTCAGGTCATAGGTTGGCAGGACTTATCTACAGACCATGAGGAGCATTTTCGGGATTTGAGAAAAGTGCGAGTGTGAGGCTCTTGCTCAAGTTTTTGTCTCTGGATATCGTGTCACTCATGGTCGTGAAATTTCTGGGTGACTTCATGGGAAATGGACGAGTCTTACTCCCTGGTGGTTTGGCCCAGTCCAAAGCTTTTGGGGTCACTCTGTGGGATGGAAGAAGTCCGTTTTTTTTTTTTTGATGTTGTTTTCTTTTTAACCTCAGGTGTCCCACCAAATGAGGGATTCCAGAGTAGAGCCCTGGGGGGGTGGTGATTGGACAATCAGAAATCTGGTTAAAAATTGAGGCCTAGGGACATATCAAGCCCATTATGACATCTAATGGTCCAGTCACTGAGAGGACTTACTAGAGGACAGGACTCATGTTGAGAGTCACAATGCGTGTTTATGCCCTTGTCGCACTCAAGAATGGGCGGGGCCTCAGGGTGAATGCTGGTTTCTCCTACACTGAACGTTGGACAACGTGCCAACCACAAGGTTTCTTACCATGGGTAAGGGGGTGTTCTGATTTCTGCATCACACTCACCCCTGGGCAGTGATTGGAGATAAAGTCTCTGTTCTGAGGCCTGAAAACTGAGGTAGGGAAAAGATGATGACCTAAGGCCATGGCCGGTCTTATGTGCTCAGTGTGCGGTCTGCTTTCCGGGTGTTGGTCAAGAGGTCCGGGCTCAGGTTGTGTCCGACAGTGCATTAGTGCCCAGGTTAGACTGTATAATTTGGGTGAAGTCGAGTGCTGTGGAGGTTTATCCTCATTGAAGGTGCCTGGGCAGCTCATGAGGCAATAATTTTTTTCTAGAGGGCAGGCAGAGTGCTGCATTGTGGGTCCGGAATTGCCAAACTTGAGGGCTTCGGGGTCAGGAGTGTAAGGACGGAAGTCTGAGAAGACAAGCTAGACTTGGGTTTCAGGGCGAGGGCACGGCAGGTACCCCCTGCAGATCTGAACCAATACTCATGCATCTGAAGTCAGGGCGAGGATCAGACGTTGGCTCAGGTTGGAGTTTCCGTGCATGACGGCCGCTTCATGAAGGGAGCGGAATCTCGAGGCCATTGAGGTTTTCCCACGTTGGGAGTTGTGGGATGCCCCCTACAAAGATTCCTTCTGCGGGACAATTGAGACCTGTTGGACAGCTTCAGGACATTCCATATGGAATGACTCCAGAGCACCGTTCGAGGATGGATGCCTGGGAGGCCAGCCTCGCATTCCAATTGTCTCCTAGCAACAAGACAGTTTAGATCTGATGGTTCTGCGGGAGCAACCGGGGTGGCTGAGTTGAAATGGACTTTCCTGAGGATGGGTCCTAATGTGTTTTTGTGTCCATGAGGGCCTTGGAATGGGGCGGTGGCACCGGGACCCTGAAGTACTCTCCTATGCTTTGGACATGGCTCCCATGCACAGGTTTCCTTGTGGAGACGAGATGAGTTCTGCTGGGTGCCTCAGCAAAACCCCTATGCTCGTATTGGAATCAGGCTTTTGAGGAGACATGCCTGTAAACCAAGGCAATGGATCCTATTATGGCCTAGGGTCCTGTCTGGTTCAATCTTCTCCTCTGGGGACATCCATTTATGGTATGAGTGGAGGTAGATTATCAGCTGGTGTCAGACAGCCCTTGTTTGTTCCGGGCGACCTACACGATTGGGATGGCCTCAGGGACTTTGGAGGTTTCTCCTAATTTGTACGATTTTGGACAATAGAATGGGCAGAATTCCCATGGATTGGTAGGCTCAGTCCTAATGTGTGGCTCCAGGGGCCCCAGCCTGGAGGGTGTGTGGCCCTGGACTTTGAGGACAGAAGTCTGAAAACACAAACTCAGCTTAGGTTTGGGGATGTAGGTATGGCAGGCCCGATCTACAAACCATGAGAAGAACTCTTCAGGTTATGAAGAAAGTGCGAGTCTGAGGCGCTTGCTCAGGTTTTTGTCTCTGGATTTTGTATCAGCGATGGCACAATCTACAGACCTGAATTGAGATCTCGTGCAACTGAAGTCACGGCGCAGATCAGACGATCGCTCAACTTGGTGTTTCTGTCCCTGATGGACCTTTCACGAAGGGTGGCATCACGAGGCCAAAGGGGTTTTCCCACGATGGGATTTGTGAGAAGCTCCAAACTGCAAAGTGTCTTCTGCAGGACAATTGAGACCTGTTGTTTGGCTCCAGGCCAATGATTCTGAGCAGGGTTCTAAGGATGCATGGCTGGGTAGCCCACCTCGCATTCCAATTGTCTCCTAGAAACAAGACAGGTTAGATCTGCTGGATCTGGGGGAGCAACCGAGGAGGCTGAGTTGAAATGGACTCTCCTATGGATGGGTCCTAATGTGCTTTTGTGTCGATGGAGACCTTGGAATAAAGCGGTGGCACTGGGGCCCTGAAGTGTTCTCCTAAACAGAGGCTTTGACACAGCTCCAACGTGCAAGTTTCCCATGGGTAGATGAGATGTTTTGTGATGGGTGAGTCAAGAAACAGCCATATGCTGGTTTTGAAATCCAGGCCTCTGAGGAGAGATGCCTGGAAACTAAAGCAATGGATATGATTAGTGCCTAGGGGCCTGTTCTTTCCTTTTTACCTCTGGGGACATCTGTCTATGGGTCTGAGTACAGGTAGGTGCTCAGATGGGCTCAGATTGCCCCTGTTTTACCTGGGAAGCCACCACTAATGAGATGGATCAGGGACTTTGGAGGTTTATCCTTTTAGAAGGGATGTGGCCATTGGAATGGGCACACACAATTCCCTTGGAGAGGGCAAGTACAGTCCTCAGGTTTGGCTCCAGGGGCCTGAGCCTGTAGGTTGTGTAGGCCAGGGCTGTTTGGACAGTTGTCTGAAAACACAAACTTGGCTTATGTTTCAGGTCATAGGTTGGCAGGACTTATCTACAGACCATGAGGAGAATTTTCGGGATTTGAGAAAAGTGCGAGTGTGAGGCTCTTGCTCAAGTTTTTGTCTCTGGATATCGTGTCACTCATGGTCGTGAAATTTCTGGGTGACTTCATGGGAAATGGACGAGTCTTACTCCCTGGTGGTTTGGCCCAGTCCAAAGCTTTTGCGGTCACTCTGTGGGATGGAAGAAGTCCGTTTTTTTTTTTTGATGTTGTTTTCTTTTTAACCTCAGGTGTCCCACCAAATGAGGGATTCCAGAGTAGAGCCCTGGGGGGGTGGTGATTGGACAATCAGAAATCTGGTTAAAAATTGAGGCCTAGGGACATATCAAGCCCATTATGACATCTAATGGTCCAGTCACTGAGAGGACTTACTAGAGGACAGGATTCATGTTGAGAGTCACAATGCGTGTTTATGCCCTTGTCGCACTCAAGAATGGGCGGGGCCTCAGGGTGAATGCTGGTTTCTCCTACACTGAACGTTGGACAACGTGCCAACCACAAGGTTTCTTACCATGGGTAAGGGGGTGTTCTGATTTCTGCATCACACTCACCCCTGGGCAGTGATTGGAGATAAAGTCTCTGTTCTGAGGCCTGAAAACTGAGGTAGGGAAAAGATGATGACCTAAGGCCATGGCCGGTCTTATGTGCTCAGTGTGCGGTCTGCTTTCCGGGTGTTGGTCAAGAGGTCCGGGCTCAGGTTGTGTCCGACAGTGCATTAGTGCCCAGGTTAGACTGTATAATTTGGGTGAAGTCGAGTGCTGTGGAGGTTTATCCTCATTGAAGGTGCCTGGGCAGCTCATGAGGCAATAATTTTTTTCTAGAGGGCAGGCAGAGTGCTGCATTGTGGGTCCGGAATTGCCAAACTTGAGGGCTTCGGGGTCAGGAGTGTAAGGACGGAAGTCTGAGAAGACAAGCTAGACTTGGGTTTCAGGGCGAGGGCACGGCAGGTACCCCCTGCAGATCTGAACCAATACTCATGCATCTGAAGTCAGGGCGAGGATCAGACGTTGGCTCAGGTTGGAGTTTCCGTGCATGACGGCCGCTTCATGAAGGGAGCGGAATCTCGAGGCCATTGAGGTTTTCCCACGTTGGGAGTTGTGGGATGCCCCCTACAAAGATTCCTTCTGCGGGACAATTGAGACCTGTTGGACAGCTTCAGGACATTCCATATGGAATGACTCCAGAGCACCGTTCGAGGATGGATGCCTGGGAGGCCAGCCTCGCATTCCAATTGTCTCCTAGCAACAAGACAGTTTAGATCTGATGGTTCTGCGGGAGCAACCGGGGTGGCTGAGTTGAAATGGACTTTCCTGAGGATGGGTCCTAATGTGTTTTTGTGTCCATGAGGGCCTTGGAATGGGGCGGTGGCACCGGGACCCTGAAGTACTCTCCTATGCTTTGGACATGGCTCCCATGCACAGGTTTCCTTGTGGAGACGAGATGAGTTCTGCTGGGTGCCTCAGCAAAACCCCTATGCTCGTATTGGAATCAGGCTTTTGAGGAGACATGCCTGTAAACCAAGGCAATGGATCCTATTATGGCCTAGGGTCCTGTCTGGTTCAATCTTCTCCTCTGGGGACATCCATTTATGGTATGAGTGGAGGTAGATTATCAGCTGGTGTCAGACAGCCCTTGTTTGTTCCGGGCGACCTACACGATTGGGATGGCCTCAGGGACTTTGGAGGTTTCTCCTAATTTGTACGATTTTGGACAATAGAATGGGCAGAATTCCCATGGATTGGTAGGCTCAGTCCTAATGTGTGGCTCCAGGGGCCCCAGCCTGGAGGGTGTGTGGCCCTGGACTTTGAGGACAGAAGTCTGAAAACACAAACTCAGCTTAGGTTTGGGGACGTAGGTATGGCAGGCCCGATCTACAAACCATGAGAAGAACTCTTCAGGTTATGAAGAAAGTGCGAGTCTGAGGCGCTTGCTCAGGTTTTTGTCTCTGGATTTTGTATCAGCGATGGCACAATCTACAGACCTGAATTGAGATCTCGTGCAACTGAAGTCACGGCGCAGATCAGACGATCGCTCAACTTGGTGTTTCTGTCCCTGATGGACCTTTCACGAAGGGTGGCATCACGAGGCCAAAGGGGTTTTCCCACGATGGGATTTGTGAGAAGCTCCAAACTGCAAAGTGTCTTCTGCAGGACAATTGAGACCTGTTGTTTGGCTCCAGGCCAATGATTCTGAGCAGGGTTCTAAGGATGCATGGCTGGGTAGCCCACCTCGCATTCCAATTGTCTCCTAGAAACAAGACAGGTTAGATCTGCTGGATCTGGGGGAGCAACCGAGGAGGCTGAGTTGAAATGGACTCTCCTATGGATGGGTCCTAATGTGCTTTTGTGTCGATGGAGACCTTGGAATAAAGCGGTGGCACTGGGGCCCTGAAGTGTTCTCCTAAACAGAGGCTTTGACACAGCTCCAACGTGCAAGTTTCCCATGGGTAGATGAGATGTTTTGTGATGGGTGAGTCAAGCAACAGCCATATGCTGGTTTTGAAATCCAGGCCTCTGAGGAGAGATGCCTGGAAACTAAAGCAATGGATATGATTAGTGCCTAGGGGCCTGTTCTTTCCTTTTTACCTCTGGGGACATCTGTCTATGGGTCTGAGTACAGGTAGGTGCTCAGATGGGCTCAGATTGCCCCTGTTTTACCTGGGAAGCCACCACTAATGAGATGGATCAGGGACTTTGGAGGTTTATCCTTTTAGAAGGGATGTGGCCATTGGAATGGGCACACACAATTCCCTTGGAGAGGGCAAGTACAGTCCTCAGGTTTGGCTCCAGGGGCCTGAGCCTGTAGGTTGTGTAGGCCAGGGCAGTTTGGACAGTTGTCTGAAAACACAAACTTGGCTTATGTTTCAGGTCATAGGTTGGCAGGACTTATCTACAGACCATGAGGAGCATTTTCGGGATTTGAGAAAAGTGCGAGTGTGAGGCTCTTGCTCAAGTTTTTGTCTCTGGATATCGTGTCACTCATGGTCGTGAAATTTCTGGGTGACTTCATGGGAAATGGACGAGTCTTACTCCCTGGTGGTTTGGCCCAGTCCAAAGCTTTTGGGGTCACTCTGTGGGATGGAAGAAGTCCGTTTTTTTTTTTTTTGATGTTGTTTTCTTTTTAACCTCAGGTGTCCCACCAAATGAGGGATTCCAGAGTAGAGCCCTGGGGGGGTGGTGATTGGACAATCAGAAATCTGGTTAAAAATTGAGGCCTAGGGACATATCAAGCCCATTATGACATCTAATGGTCCAGTCACTGAGAGGACTTACTAGAGGACAGGACTCATGTTGAGAGTCACAATGCGTGTTTATGCCCTTGTCGCACTCAAGAATGGGCGGGGCCTCAGGGTGAATGCTGGTTTCTCCTACACTGAACGTTGGACAACGTGCCAACCACAAGGTTTCTTACCATGGGTAAGGGGGTGTTCTGATTTCTGCATCACACTCACCCCTGGGCAGTGATTGGAGATAAAGTCTCTGTTCTGAGGCCTGAAAACTGAGGTAGGGAAAAGATGATGACCTAAGGCCATGGCCGGTCTTATGTGCTCAGTGTGCGGTCTGCTTTCCGGGTGTTGGTCAAGAGGTCCGGGCTCAGGTTGTGTCCGACAGTGCATTAGTGCCCAGGTTAGACTGTATAATTTGGGTGAAGTCGAGTGCTGTGGAGGTTTATCCTCATTGAAGGTGCCTGGGCAGCTCATGAGGCAATAATTTTTTTCTAGAGGGCAGGCAGAGTGCTGCATTGTGGGTCCGGAATTGCCAAACTTGAGGGCTTCGGGGTCAGGAGTGTAAGGACGGAAGTCTGAGAAGACAAGCTAGACTTGGGTTTCAGGGCGAGGGCACGGCAGGTACCCCCTGCAGATCTGAACCAATACTCATGCATCTGAAGTCAGGGCGAGGATCAGACGTTGGCTCAGGTTGGAGTTTCCGTGCATGACGGCCGCTTCATGAAGGGAGCGGAATCTCGAGGCCATTGAGGTTTTCCCACGTTGGGAGTTGTGGGATGCCCCCTACAAAGATTCCTTCTGCGGGACAATTGAGACCTGTTGGACAGCTTCAGGACATTCCATATGGAATGACTCCAGAGCACCGTTCGAGGATGGATGCCTGGGAGGCCAGCCTCGCATTCCAATTGTCTCCTAGCAACAAGACAGTTTAGATCTGATGGTTCTGCGGGAGCAACCGGGGTGGCTGAGTTGAAATGGACTTTCCTGAGGATGGGTCCTAATGTGTTTTTGTGTCCATGAGGGCCTTGGAATGGGGCGGTGGCACCGGGACCCTGAAGTACTCTCCTATGCTTTGGACATGGCTCCCATGCACAGGTTTCCTTGTGGAGACGAGATGAGTTCTGCTGGGTGCCTCAGCAAAACCCCTATGCTCGTATTGGAATCAGGCTTTTGAGGAGACATGCCTGTAAACCAAGGCAATGGATCCTATTATGGCCTAGGGTCCTGTCTGGTTCAATCTTCTCCTCTGGGGACATCCATTTATGGTATGAGTGGAGGTAGATTATCAGCTGGTGTCAGACAGCCCTTGTTTGTTCCGGGCGACCTACACGATTGGGATGGCCTCAGGGACTTTGGAGGTTTCTCCTAATTTGTACGATTTTGGACAATAGAATGGGCAGAATTCCCATGGATTGGTAGGCTCAGTCCTAATGTGTGGCTCCAGGGGCCCCAGCCTGGAGGGTGTGTGGCCCTGGACTTTGAGGACAGAAGTCTGAAAACACAAACTCAGCTTAGGTTTGGGGACGTAGGTATGGCAGGCCCGATCTACAAACCATGAGAAGAACTCTTCAGGTTATGAAGAAAGTGCGAGTCTGAGGCGCTTGCTCAGGTTTTTGTCTCTGGATTTTGTATCAGCGATGGCACAATCTACAGACCTGAATTGAGATCTCGTGCAACTGAAGTCACGGCGCAGATCAGACGATCGCTCAACTTGGTGTTTCTGTCCCTGATGGACCTTTCACGAAGGGTGGCATCACGAGGCCAAAGGGGTTTTCCCACGATGGGATTTGTGAGAAGCTCCAAACTGCAAAGTGTCTTCTGCAGGACAATTGAGACCTGTTGTTTGGCTCCAGGCCAATGATTCTGAGCAGGGTTCTAAGGATGCATGGCTGGGTAGCCCACCTCGCATTCCAATTGTCTCCTAGAAACAAGACAGGTTAGATCTGCTGGATCTGGGGGAGCAACCGAGGAGGCTGAGTTGAAATGGACTCTCCTATGGATGGGTCCTAATGTGCTTTTGTGTCGATGGAGACCTTGGAATAAAGCGGTGGCACTGGGGCCCTGAAGTGTTCTCCTAAACAGAGGCTTTGACACAGCTCCAACGTGCAAGTTTCCCATGGGTAGATGAGATGTTTTGTGATGGGTGAGTCAAGCAACAGCCATATGCTGGTTTTGAAATCCAGGCCTCTGAGGAGAGATGCCTGGAAACTAAAGCAATGGATATGATTAGTGCCTAGGGGCCTGTTCTTTCCTTTTTACCTCTGGGGACATCTGTCTATGGGTCTGAGTACAGGTAGGTGCTCAGATGGGCTCAGATTGCCCCTGTTTTACCTGGGAAGCCACCACTAATGAGATGGATCAGGGACTTTGGAGGTTTATCCTTTTAGAAGGGATGTGGCCATTGGAATGGGCACACACAATTCCCTTGGAGAGGGCAAGTACAGTCCTCAGGTTTGGCTCCAGGGGCCTGAGCCTGTAGGTTGTGTAGGCCAGGGCTGTTTGGACAGTTGTCTGAAAACACAAACTTGGCTTATGTTTCAGGTCATAGGTTGGCAGGACTTATCTACAGACCATGAGGAGAATTTTCGGGATTTGAGAAAAGTGCGAGTGTGAGGCTCTTGCTCAAGTTTTTGTCTCTGGATATCGTGTCACTCATGGTCGTGAAATTTCTGGGTGACTTCATGGGAAATGGACGAGTCTTACTCCCTGGTGGTTTGGCCCAGTCCAAAGCTTTTGCGGTCACTCTGTGGGATGGAAGAAGTCCGTTTTTTTTTTTTGATGTTGTTTTCTTTTTAACCTCAGGTGTCCCACCAAATGAGGGATTCCAGAGTAGAGCCCTGGGGGGGTGGTGATTGGACAATCAGAAATCTGGTTAAAAATTGAGGCCTAGGGACATATCAAGCCCATTATGACATCTAATGGTCCAGTCACTGAGAGGACTTACTAGAGGACAGGATTCATGTTGAGAGTCACAATGCGTGTTTATGCCCTTGTCGCACTCAAGAATGGGCGGGGCCTCAGGGTGAATGCTGGTTTCTCCTACACTGAACGTTGGACAACGTGCCAACCACAAGGTTTCTTACCATGGGTAAGGGGGTGTTCTGATTTCTGCATCACACTCACCCCTGGGCAGTGATTGGAGATAAAGTCTCTGTTCTGAGGCCTGAAAACTGAGGTAGGGAAAAGATGATGACCTAAGGCCATGGCCGGTCTTATGTGCTCAGTGTGCGGTCTGCTTTCCGGGTGTTGGTCAAGAGGTCCGGGCTCAGGTTGTGTCCGACAGTGCATTAGTGCCCAGGTTAGACTGTATAATTTGGGTGAAGTCGAGTGCTGTGGAGGTTTATCCTCATTGAAGGTGCCTGGGCAGCTCATGAGGCAATAATTTTTTTCTAGAGGGCAGGCAGAGTGCTGCATTGTGGGTCCGGAATTGCCAAACTTGAGGGCTTCGGGGTCAGGAGTGTAAGGACGGAAGTCTGAGAAGACAAGCTAGACTTGGGTTTCAGGGCGAGGGCACGGCAGGTACCCCCTGCAGATCTGAACCAATACTCATGCATCTGAAGTCAGGGCGAGGATCAGACGTTGGCTCAGGTTGGAGTTTCCGTGCATGACGGCCGCTTCATGAAGGGAGCGGAATCTCGAGGCCATTGAGGTTTTCCCACGTTGGGAGTTGTGGGATGCCCCCTACAAAGATTCCTTCTGCGGGACAATTGAGACCTGTTGGACAGCTTCAGGACATTCCATATGGAATGACTCCAGAGCACCGTTCGAGGATGGATGCCTGGGAGGCCAGCCTCGCATTCCAATTGTCTCCTAGCAACAAGACAGTTTAGATCTGATGGTTCTGCGGGAGCAACCGGGGTGGCTGAGTTGAAATGGACTTTCCTGAGGATGGGTCCTAATGTGTTTTTGTGTCCATGAGGGCCTTGGAATGGGGCGGTGGCACCGGGACCCTGAAGTACTCTCCTATGCTTTGGACATGGCTCCCATGCACAGGTTTCCTTGTGGAGACGAGATGAGTTCTGCTGGGTGCCTCAGCAAAACCCCTATGCTCGTATTGGAATCAGGCTTTTGAGGAGACATGCCTGTAAACCAAGGCAATGGATCCTATTATGGCCTAGGGTCCTGTCTGGTTCAATCTTCTCCTCTGGGGACATCCATTTATGGTATGAGTGGAGGTAGATTATCAGCTGGTGTCAGACAGCCCTTGTTTGTTCCGGGCGACCTACACGATTGGGATGGCCTCAGGGACTTTGGAGGTTTCTCCTAATTTGTACGATTTTGGACAATAGAATGGGCAGAATTCCCATGGATTGGTAGGCTCAGTCCTAATGTGTGGCTCCAGGGGCCCCAGCCTGGAGGGTGTGTGGCCCTGGACTTTGAGGACAGAAGTCTGAAAACACAAACTCAGCTTAGGTTTGGGGACGTAGGTATGGCAGGCCCGATCTACAAACCATGAGAAGAACTCTTCAGGTTATGAAGAAAGTGCGAGTCTGAGGCGCTTGCTCAGGTTTTTGTCTCTGGATTTTGTATCAGCGATGGCACAATCTACAGACCTGAATTGAGATCTCGTGCAACTGAAGTCACGGCGCAGATCAGACGATCGCTCAACTTGGTGTTTCTGTCCCTGATGGACCTTTCACGAAGGGTGGCATCACGAGGCCAAAGGGGTTTTCCCACGATGGGATTTGTGAGAAGCTCCAAACTGCAAAGTGTCTTCTGCAGGACAATTGAGACCTGTTGTTTGGCTCCAGGCCAATGATTCTGAGCAGGGTTCTAAGGATGCATGGCTGGGTAGCCCACCTCGCATTCCAATTGTCTCCTAGAAACAAGACAGGTTAGATCTGCTGGATCTGGGGGAGCAACCGAGGAGGCTGAGTTGAAATGGACTCTCCTATGGATGGGTCCTAATGTGCTTTTGTGTCGATGGAGACCTTGGAATAAAGCGGTGGCACTGGGGCCCTGAAGTGTTCTCCTAAACAGAGGCTTTGACACAGCTCCAACGTGCAAGTTTCCCATGGGTAGATGAGATGTTTTGTGATGGGTGAGTCAAGCAACAGCCATATGCTGGTTTTGAAATCCAGGCCTCTGAGGAGAGATGCCTGGAAACTAAAGCAATGGATATGATTAGTGCCTAGGGGCCTGTTCTTTCCTTTTTACCTCTGGGGACATCTGTCTATGGGTCTGAGTACAGGTAGGTGCTCAGATGGGCTCAGATTGCCCCTGTTTTACCTGGGAAGCCACCACTAATGAGATGGATCAGGGACTTTGGAGGTTTATCCTTTTAGAAGGGATGTGGCCATTGGAATGGGCACACACAATTCCCTTGGAGAGGGCAAGTACAGTCCTCAGGTTTGGCTCCAGGGGCCTGAGCCTGTAGGTTGTGTAGGCCAGGGCTGTTTGGACAGTTGTCTGAAAACACAAACTTGGCTTATGTTTCAGGTCATAGGTTGGCAGGACTTATCTACAGACCATGAGGAGCATTTTCGGGATTTGAGAAAAGTGCGAGTGTGAGGCTCTTGCTCAAGTTTTTGTCTCTGGATATCGTGTCACTCATGGTCGTGAAATTTCTGGGTGACTTCATGGGAAATGGACGAGTCTTACTCCCTGGTGGTTTGGCCCAGTCCAAAGCTTTTGGGGTCACTCTGTGGGATGGAAGAAGTCCGTTTTTTTTTTTTTTGATGTTGTTTTCTTTTTAACCTCAGGTGTCCCACCAAATGAGGGATTCCAGAGTAGAGCCCTGGGGGGGTGGTGATTGGACAATCAGAAATCTGGTTAAAAATTGAGGCCTAGGGACATATCAAGCCCATTATGACATCTAATGGTCCAGTCACTGAGAGGACTTACTAGAGGACAGGACTCATGTTGAGAGTCACAATGCGTGTTTATGCCCTTGTCGCACTCAAGAATGGGCGGGGCCTCAGGGTGAATGCTGGTTTCTCCTACACTGAACGTTGGACAACGTGCCAACCACAAGGTTTCTTACCATGGGTAAGGGGGTGTTCTGATTTCTGCATCACACTCACCCCTGGGCAGTGATTGGAGATAAAGTCTCTGTTCTGAGGCCTGAAAACTGAGGTAGGGAAAAGATGATGACCTAAGGCCATGGCCGGTCTTATGTGCTCAGTGTGCGGTCTGCTTTCCGGGTGTTGGTCAAGAGGTCCGGGCTCAGGTTGTGTCCGACAGTGCATTAGTGCCCAGGTTAGACTGTATAATTTGGGTGAAGTCGAGTGCTGTGGAGGTTTATCCTCATTGAAGGTGCCTGGGCAGCTCATGAGGCAATAATTTTTTTCTAGAGGGCAGGCAGAGTGCTGCATTGTGGGTCCGGAATTGCCAAACTTGAGGGCTTCGGGGTCAGGAGTGTAAGGACGGAAGTCTGAGAAGACAAGCTAGACTTGGGTTTCAGGGCGAGGGCACGGCAGGTACCCCCTGCAGATCTGAACCAATACTCATGCATCTGAAGTCAGGGCGAGGATCAGACGTTGGCTCAGGTTGGAGTTTCCGTGCATGACGGCCGCTTCATGAAGGGAGCGGAATCTCGAGGCCATTGAGGTTTTCCCACGTTGGGAGTTGTGGGATGCCCCCTACAAAGATTCCTTCTGCGGGACAATTGAGACCTGTTGGACAGCTTCAGGACATTCCATATGGAATGACTCCAGAGCACCGTTCGAGGATGGATGCCTGGGAGGCCAGCCTCGCATTCCAATTGTCTCCTAGCAACAAGACAGTTTAGATCTGATGGTTCTGCGGGAGCAACCGGGGTGGCTGAGTTGAAATGGACTTTCCTGAGGATGGGTCCTAATGTGTTTTTGTGTCCATGAGGGCCTTGGAATGGGGCGGTGGCACCGGGACCCTGAAGTACTCTCCTATGCTTTGGACATGGCTCCCATGCACAGGTTTCCTTGTGGAGACGAGATGAGTTCTGCTGGGTGCCTCAGCAAAACCCCTATGCTCGTATTGGAATCAGGCTTTTGAGGAGACATGCCTGTAAACCAAGGCAATGGATCCTATTATGGCCTAGGGTCCTGTCTGGTTCAATCTTCTCCTCTGGGGACATCCATTTATGGTATGAGTGGAGGTAGATTATCAGCTGGTGTCAGACAGCCCTTGTTTGTTCCGGGCGACCTACACGATTGGGATGGCCTCAGGGACTTTGGAGGTTTCTCCTAATTTGTACGATTTTGGACAATAGAATGGGCAGAATTCCCATGGATTGGTAGGCTCAGTCCTAATGTGTGGCTCCAGGGGCCCCAGCCTGGAGGGTGTGTGGCCCTGGACTTTGAGGACAGAAGTCTGAAAACACAAACTCAGCTTAGGTTTGGGGACGTAGGTATGGCAGGCCCGATCTACAAACCATGAGAAGAACTCTTCAGGTTATGAAGAAAGTGCGAGTCTGAGGCGCTTGCTCAGGTTTTTGTCTCTGGATTTTGTATCAGCGATGGCACAATCTACAGACCTGAATTGAGATCTCGTGCAACTGAAGTCACGGCGCAGATCAGACGATCGCTCAACTTGGTGTTTCTGTCCCTGATGGACCTTTCACGAAGGGTGGCATCACGAGGCCAAAGGGGTTTTCCCACGATTGGATTTGTGAGAAGCTCCAAACTGCAAAGTGTCTTCTGCAGGACAATTGAGACCTGTTGTTTGGCTCCAGGCCAATGATTCTGAGCAGGGTTCTAAGGATGCATGGCTGGGTAGCCCACCTCGCATTCCAATTGTCTCCTAGAAACAAGACAGGTTAGATCTGCTGGATCTGGGGGAGCAACCGAGGAGGCTGAGTTGAAATGGACTCTCCTATGGATGGGTCCTAATGTGCTTTTGTGTCGATGGAGACCTTGGAATAAAGCGGTGGCACTGGGGCCCTGAAGTGTTCTCCTAAACAGAGGCTTTGACACAGCTCCAACGTGCAAGTTTCCCATGGGTAGATGAGATGTTTTGTGATGGGTGAGTCAAGCAACAGCCATATGCTGGTTTTGAAATCCAGGCCTCTGAGGAGAGATGCCTGGAAACTAAAGCAATGGATATGATTAGTGCCTAGGGGCCTGTTCTTTCCTTTTTACCTCTGGGGACATCTGTCTATGGGTCTGAGTACAGGTAGGTGCTCAGATGGGCTCAGATTGCCCCTGTTTTACCTGGGAAGCCACCACTAATGAGATGGATCAGGGACTTTGGAGGTTTATCCTTTTAGAAGGGATGTGGCCATTGGAATGGGCACACACAATTCCCTTGGAGAGGGCAAGTACAGTCCTCAGGTTTGGCTCCAGGGGCCTGAGCCTGTAGGTTGTGTAGGCCAGGGCTGTTTGGACAGTTGTCTGAAAACACAAACTTGGCTTATGTTTCAGGTCATAGGTTGGCAGGACTTATCTACAGACCATGAGGAGCATTTTCGGGATTTGAGAAAAGTGCGAGTGTGAGGCTCTTGCTCAAGTTTTTGTCTCTGGATATCGTGTCACTCATGGTCGTGAAATTTCTGGGTGACTTCATGGGAAATGGACGAGTCTTACTCCCTGGTGGTTTGGCCCAGTCCAAAGCTTTTGGGGTCACTCTGTGGGATGGAAGAAGTCCGTTTTTTTTTTTTTTTTGATGTTGTTTTCTTTTTAACCTCAGGTGTCCCACCAAATGAGGGATTCCAGAGTAGAGCCCTGGGGGGGTGGTGATTGGACAATCAGAAATCTGGTTAAAAATTGAGGCCTAGGGACATATCAAGCCCATTATGACATCTAATGGTCCAGTCACTGAGAGGACTTACTAGAGGACAGGACTCATGTTGAGAGTCACAATGCGTGTTTATGCCCTTGTCGCACTCAAGAATGGGCGGGGCCTCAGGGTGAATGCTGGTTTCTCCTACACTGAACGTTGGACAACGTGCCAACCACAAGGTTTCTTACCATGGGTAAGGGGGTGTTCTGATTTCTGCATCACACTCACCCCTGGGCAGTGATTGGAGATAAAGTCTCTGTTCTGAGGCCTGAAAACTGAGGTAGGGAAAAGATGATGACCTAAGGCCATGGCCGGTCTTATGTGCTCAGTGTGCGGTCTGCTTTCCGGGTGTTGGTCAAGAGGTCCGGGCTCAGGTTGTGTCCGACAGTGCATTAGTGCCCAGGTTAGACTGTATAATTTAGGTGAAGTCGAGTGCTGTGGAGGTTTATCCTCATTGAAGGTGCCTGGGCAGCTCATGAGGCAATAATTTTTTTCTAGAGGGCAGGCAGAGTGCTGCATTGTGGGTCCGGAATTGCCAAACTTGAGGGCTTCGGGGTCAGGAGTGTAAGGACGGAAGTCTGAGAAGACAAGCTAGACTTGGGTTTCAGGGCGAGGGCACGGCAGGTACCCCCTGCAGATCTGAACCAATACTCATGCATCTGAAGTCAGGGCGAGGATCAGACGTTGGCTCAGGTTGGAGTTTCCGTGCATGACGGCCGCTTCATGAAGGGAGCGGAATCTCGAGGCCATTGAGGTTTTCCCACGTTGGGAGTTGTGGGATGCCCCCTACAAAGATTCCTTCTGCGGGACAATTGAGACCTGTTGGACAGCTTCAGGACATTCCATATGGAATGACTCCAGAGCACCGTTCGAGGATGGATGCCTGGGAGGCCAGCCTCGCATTCCAATTGTCTCCTAGCAACAAGACAGTTTAGATCTGATGGTTCTGCGGGAGCAACCGGGGTGGCTGAGTTGAAATGGACTTTCCTGAGGATGGGTCCTAATGTGTTTTTGTGTCCATGAGGGCCTTGGAATGGGGCGGTGGCACCGGGACCCTGAAGTACTCTCCTATGCTTTGGACATGGCTCCCATGCACAGGTTTCCTTGTGGAGACGAGATGAGTTCTGCTGGGTGCCTCAGCAAAACCCCTATGCTCGTATTGGAATCAGGCTTTTGAGGAGACATGCCTGTAAACCAAGGCAATGGATCCTATTATGGCCTAGGGTCCTGTCTGGTTCAATCTTCTCCTCTGGGGACATCCATTTATGGTATGAGTGGAGGTAGATTATCAGCTGGTGTCAGACAGCCCTTGTTTGTTCCGGGCGACCTACACGATTGGGATGGCCTCAGGGACTTTGGAGGTTTCTCCTAATTTGTACGATTTTGGACAATAGAATGGGCAGAATTCCCATGGATTGGTAGGCTCAGTCCTAATGTGTGGCTCCAGGGGCCCCAGCCTGGAGGGTGTGTGGCCCTGGACTTTGAGGACAGAAGTCTGAAAACACAAACTCAGCTTAGGTTTGGGGACGTAGGTATGGCAGGCCCGATCTACAAACCATGAGAAGAACTCTTCAGGTTATGAAGAAAGTGCGAGTCTGAGGCGCTTGCTCAGGTTTTTGTCTCTGGATTTTGTATCAGCGATGGCACAATCTACAGACCTGAATTGAGATCTCGTGCAACTGAAGTCACGGCGCAGATCAGACGATCGCTCAACTTGGTGTTTCTGTCCCTGATGGACCTTTCACGAAGGGTGGCATCACGAGGCCAAAGGGGTTTTCCCACGATGGGATTTGTGAGAAGCTCCAAACTGCAAAGTGTCTTCTGCAGGACAATTGAGACCTGTTGTTTGGCTCCAGGCCAATGATTCTGAGCAGGGTTCTAAGGATGCATGGCTGGGTAGCCCACCTCGCATTCCAATTGTCTCCTAGAAACAAGACAGGTTAGATCTGCTGGATCTGGGGGAGCAACCGAGGAGGCTGAGTTGAAATGGACTCTCCTATGGATGGGTCCTAATGTGCTTTTGTGTCGATGGAGACCTTGGAATAAAGCGGTGGCACTGGGGCCCTGAAGTGTTCTCCTAAACAGAGGCTTTGACACAGCTCCAACGTGCAAGTTTCCCATGGGTAGATGAGATGTTTTGTGATGGGTGAGTCAAGCAACAGCCATATGCTGGTTTTGAAATCCAGGCCTCTGAGGAGAGATGCCTGGAAACTAAAGCAATGGATATGATTAGTGCCTAGGGGCCTGTTCTTTCCTTTTTACCTCTGGGGACATCTGTCTATGGGTCTGAGTACAGGTAGGTGCTCAGATGGGCTCAGATTGCCCCTGTTTTACCTGGGAAGCCACCACTAATGAGATGGATCAGGGACTTTGGAGGTTTATCCTTTTAGAAGGGATGTGGCCATTGGAATGGGCACACACAATTCCCTTGGAGAGGGCAAGTACAGTCCTCAGGTTTGGCTCCAGGGGCCTGAGCCTGTAGGTTGTGTAGGCCAGGGCTGTTTGGACAGTTGTCTGAAAACACAAACTTGGCTTATGTTTCAGGTCATAGGTTGGCAGGACTTATCTACAGACCATGAGGAGCATTTTCGGGATTTGAGAAAAGTGCGAGTGTGAGGCTCTTGCTCAAGTTTTTGTCTCTGGATATCGTGTCACTCATGGTCGTGAAATTTCTGGGTGACTTCATGGGAAATGGACGAGTCTTACTCCCTGGTGGTTTGGCCCAGTCCAAAGCTTTTGGGGTCACTCTGTGGGATGGAAGAAGTCCGTTTTTTTTTTTTTTTGATGTTGTTTTCTTTTTAACCTCAGGTGTCCCACCAAATGAGGGATTCCAGAGTAGAGCCCTGGGGGGGTGGTGATTGGACAATCAGAAATCTGGTTAAAAATTGAGGCCTAGGGACATATCAAGCCCATTATGACATCTAATGGTCCAGTCACTGAGAGGACTTACTAGAGGACAGGACTCATGTTGAGAGTCACAATGCGTGTTTATGCCCTTGTCGCACTCAAGAATGGGCGGGGCCTCAGGGTGAATGCTGGTTTCTCCTACACTGAACGTTGGACAACGTGCCAACCACAAGGTTTCTTACCATGGGTAAGGGGGTGTTCTGATTTCTGCATCACACTCACCCCTGGGCAGTGATTGGAGATAAAGTCTCTGTTCTGAGGCCTGAAAACTGAGGTAGGGAAAAGATGATGACCTAAGGCCATGGCCGGTCTTATGTGCTCAGTGTGCGGTCTGCTTTCCGGGTGTTGGTCAAGAGGTCCGGGCTCAGGTTGTGTCCGACAGTGCATTAGTGCCCAGGTTAGACTGTATAATTTGGGTGAAGTCGAGTGCTGTGGAGGTTTATCCTCATTGAAGGTGCCTGGGCAGCTCATGAGGCAATAATTTTTTTCTAGAGGGCAGGCAGAGTGCTGCATTGTGGGTCCGGAATTGCCAAACTTGAGGGCTTCGGGGTCAGGAGTGTAAGGACGGAAGTCTGAGAAGACAAGCTAGACTTGGGTTTCAGGGCGAGGGCACGGCAGGTACCCCCTGCAGATCTGAACCAATACTCATGCATCTGAAGTCAGGGCGAGGATCAGACGTTGGCTCAGGTTGGAGTTTCCGTGCATGACGGCCGCTTCATGAAGGGAGCGGAATCTCGAGGCCATTGAGGTTTTCCCACGTTGGGAGTTGTGGGATGCCCCCTACAAAGATTCCTTCTGCGGGACAATTGAGACCTGTTGGACAGCTTCAGGACATTCCATATGGAATGACTCCAGAGCACCGTTCGAGGATGGATGCCTGGGAGGCCAGCCTCGCATTCCAATTGTCTCCTAGCAACAAGACAGTTTAGATCTGATGGTTCTGCGGGAGCAACCGGGGTGGCTGAGTTGAAATGGACTTTCCTGAGGATGGGTCCTAATGTGTTTTTGTGTCCATGAGGGCCTTGGAATGGGGCGGTGGCACCGGGACCCTGAAGTACTCTCCTATGCTTTGGACATGGCTCCCATGCACAGGTTTCCTTGTGGAGACGAGATGAGTTCTGCTGGGTGCCTCAGCAAAACCCCTATGCTCGTATTGGAATCAGGCTTTTGAGGAGACATGCCTGTAAACCAAGGCAATGGATCCTATTATGGCCTAGGGTCCTGTCTGGTTCAATCTTCTCCTCTGGGGACATCCATTTATGGTATGAGTGGAGGTAGATTATCAGCTGGTGTCAGACAGCCCTTGTTTGTTCCGGGCGACCTACACGATTGGGATGGCCTCAGGGACTTTGGAGGTTTCTCCTAATTTGTACGATTTTGGACAATAGAATGGGCAGAATTCCCATGGATTGGTAGGCTCAGTCCTAATGTGTGGCTCCAGGGGCCCCAGCCTGGAGGGTGTGTGGCCCTGGACTTTGAGGACAGAAGTCTGAAAACACAAACTCAGCTTAGGTTTGGGGACGTAGGTATGGCAGGCCCGATCTACAAACCATGAGAAGAACTCTTCAGGTTATGAAGAAAGTGCGAGTCTGAGGCGCTTGCTCAGGTTTTTGTCTCTGGATTTTGTATCAGCGATGGCACAATCTACAGACCTGAATTGAGATCTCGTGCAACTGAAGTCACAGCGCAGATCAGACGATCGCTCAACTTGGTGTTTCTGTCCCTGATGGACCTTTCACGAAGGGTGGCATCACGAGGCCAAAGGGGTTTTCCCACGATGGGATTTGTGAGAAGCTCCAAACTGCAAAGTGTCTTCTGCAGGACAATTGAGACCTGTTGTTTGGCTCCAGGCCAATGATTCTGAGCAGGGTTCTAAGGATGCATGGCTGGGTAGCCCACCTCGCATTCCAATTGTCTCCTAGAAACAAGACAGGTTAGATCTGCTGGATCTGGGGGAGCAACCGAGGAGGCTGAGTTGAAATGGACTCTCCTATGGATGGGTCCTAATGTGCTTTTGTGTCGATGGAGACCTTGGAATAAAGCGGTGGCACTGGGGCCCTGAAGTGTTCTCCTAAACAGAGGCTTTGACACAGCTCCAACGTGCAAGTTTCCCATGGGTAGATGAGATGTTTTGTGATGGGTGAGTCAAGAAACAGCCATATGCTGGTTTTGAAATCCAGGCCTCTGAGGAGAGATGCCTGGAAACTAAAGCAATGGATATGATTAGTGCCTAGGGGCCTGTTCTTTCCTTTTTACCTCTGGGGACATCTGTCTATGGGTCTGAGTACAGGTAGGTGCTCAGATGGGCTCAGATTGCCCCTGTTTTACCTGGGAAGCCACCACTAATGAGATGGATCAGGGACTTTGGAGGTTTATCCTTTTAGAAGGGATGTGGCCATTGGAATGGGCACACACAATTCCCTTGGAGAGGGCAAGTACAGTCCTCAGGTTTGGCTCCAGGGGCCTGAGCCTGTAGGTTGTGTAGGCCAGGGCTGTTTGGACAGTTGTCTGAAAACACAAACTTGGCTTATGTTTCAGGTCATAGGTTGGCAGGACTTATCTACAGACCATGAGGAGAATTTTCGGGATTTGAGAAAAGTGCGAGTGTGAGGCTCTTGCTCAAGTTTTTGTCTCTGGATATCGTGTCACTCATGGTCGTGAAATTTCTGGGTGACTTCATGGGAAATGGACGAGTCTTACTCCCTGGTGGTTTGGCCCAGTCCAAAGCTTTTGGGGTCACTCTGTGGGATGGAAGAAGTCCGTTTTTTTTTTTTTTGATGTTGTTTTCTTTTTAACCTCAGGTGTCCCACGAAATTAGGGATTCCAGAGTAGAGCCCTGGGGGGGTGGTGATTGGACAATCAGAAATCTGGTTAAAAATTGAGGCCTAGGGACATATCAAGCCCATTATGACATCTAATGGTCCAGTCACTGAGAGGACTTACTAGAGGACAGGACTCATGTTGAGAGTCACAATGCGTGTTTATGCCCTTGTCGCACTCAAGAATGGGCGGGGCCTCAGGGTGAATGCTGGTTTCTCCTACACTGAACGTTGGACAACGTGCCAACCACAAGGTTTCTTACCATGGGTAAGGGGGTGTTCTGATTTCTGCATCACACTCACCCCTGGGCAGTGATTGGAGATAAAGTCTCTGTTCTGAGGCCTGAAAACTGAGGTAGGGAAAAGATGATGACCTAAGGCCATGGCCGGTCTTATGTGCTCAGTGTGCGGTCTGCTTTCCGGGTGTTGGTCAAGAGGTCCGGGCTCAGGTTGTGTCCGACAGTGCATTAGTGCCCAGGTTAGACTGTATAATTTGGGTGAAGTCGAGTGCTGTGGAGGTTTATCCTCATTGAAGGTGCCTGGGCAGCTCATGAGGCAATAATTTTTTTCTAGAGGGCAGGCAGAGTGCTGCATTGTGGGTCCGGAATTGCCAAACTTGAGGGCTTCGGGGTCAGGAGTGTAAGGACGGAAGTCTGAGAAGACAAGCTAGACTTGGGTTTCAGGGCGAGGGCACGGCAGGTACCCCCTGCAGATCTGAACCAATACTCATGCATCTGAAGTCAGGGCGAGGATCAGACGTTGGCTCAGGTTGGAGTTTCCGTGCATGACGGCCGCTTCATGAAGGGAGCGGAATCTCGAGGCCATTGAGGTTTTCCCACGTTGGGAGTTGTGGGATGCCCCCTACAAAGATTCCTTCTGCGGGACAATTGAGACCTGTTGGACAGCTTCAGGACATTCCATATGGAATGACTCCAGAGCACCGTTCGAGGATGGATGCCTGGGAGGCCAGCCTCGCATTCCAATTGTCTCCTAGCAACAAGACAGTTTAGATCTGATGGTTCTGCGGGAGCAACCGGGGTGGCTGAGTTGAAATGGACTTTCCTGAGGATGGGTCCTAATGTGTTTTTGTGTCCATGAGGGCCTTGGAATGGGGCGGTGGCACCGGGACCCTGAAGTACTCTCCTATGCTTTGGACATGGCTCCCATGCACAGGTTTCCTTGTGGAGACGAGATGAGTTCTGATGGGTGCCTCAGCAAAACCCCTATGCTCGTATTGGAATCAGGCTTTTGAGGAGACATGCCTGTAAACCAAGGCAATGGATCCTATTATGGCCTAGGGTCCTGTCTGGTTCAATCTTCTCCTCTGGGGACATCCATTTATGGTATGAGTGGAGGTAGATTATCAGCTGGTGTCAGACAGCCCTTGTTTGTTCCGGGCGACCTACACGATTGGGATGGCCTCAGGGACTTTGGAGGTTTCTCCTAATTTGTACGATTTTGGACAATAGAATGGGCAGAATTCCCATGGATTGGTAGGCTCAGTCCTAATGTGTGGCTCCAGGGGCCCCAGCCTGGAGGGTGTGTGGCCCTGGACTTTGAGGACAGAAGTCTGAAAACACAAACTCAGCTTAGGTTTGGGGACGTAGGTATGGCAGGCCCGATCTACAAACCATGAGAAGAACTCTTCAGGTTATGAAGAAAGTGCGAGTCTGAGGCGCTTGCTCAGGTTTTTGTCTCTGGATTTTGTATCAGCGATGGCACAATCTACAGACCTGAATTGAGATCTCGTGCAACTGAAGTCACGGCGCAGATCAGACGATCGCTCAACTTGGTGTTTCTGTCCCTGATGGACCTTTCACGAAGGGTGGCATCACGAGGCCAAAGGGGTTTTCCCACGATGGGATTTGTGAGAAGCTCCAAACTGCAAAGTGTCTTCTGCAGGACAATTGAGACCTGTTGTTTGGCTCCAGGCCAATGATTCTGAGCAGGGTTCTAAGGATGCATGGCTGGGTAGCCCACCTCGCATTCCAATTGTCTCCTAGAAACAAGACAGGTTAGATCTGCTGGATCTGGGGGAGCAACCGAGGAGGCTGAGTTGAAATGGACTCTCCTATGGATGGGTCCTAATGTGCTTTTGTGTCGATGGAGACCTTGGAATAAAGCGGTGGCACTGGGGCCCTGAAGTGTTCTCCTAAACAGAGGCTTTGACACAGCTCCAACGTGCAAGTTTCCCATGGGTAGATGAGATGTTTTGTGATGGGTGAGTCAAGCAACAGCCATATGCTGGTTTTGAAATCCAGGCCTCTGAGGAGAGATGCCTGGAAACTAAAGCAATGGATATGATTAGTGCCTAGGGGCCTGTTCTTTCCTTTTTACCTCTGGGGACATCTGTCTATGGGTCTGAGTACAGGTAGGTGCTCAGATGGGCTCAGATTGCCCCTGTTTTACCTGGGAAGCCACCACTAATGAGATGGATCAGGGACTTTGGAGGTTTATCCTTTTAGAAGGGATGTGGCCATTGGAATGGGCACACACAATTCCCTTGGAGAGGGCAAGTACAGTCCTCAGGTTTGGCTCCAGGGGCCTGAGCCTGTAGGTTGTGTAGGCCAGGGCTGTTTGGACAGTTGTCTGAAAACACAAACTTGGCTTATGTTTCAGGTCATAGGTTGGCAGGACTTATCTACAGACCATGAGGAGCATTTTCGGGATTTGAGAAAAGTGCGAGTGTGAGGCTCTTGCTCAAGTTTTTGTCTCTGGATATCGTGTCACTCATGGTCGTGAAATTTCTGGGTGACTTCATGGGAAATGGACGAGTCTTACTCCCTGGTGGTTTGGCCCAGTCCAAAGCTTTTGCGGTCACTCTGTGGGATGGAAGAAGTCCGTTTTTTTTTTTTTGATGTTGTTTTCTTTTTAACCTCAGGTGTCCCACCAAATGAGGGATTCCAGAGTAGAGCCCTGGGGGGGTGGTGATTGGACAATCAGAAATCTGGTTAAAAATTGAGGCCTAGGGACATATCAAGCCCATTATGACATCTAATGGTCCAGTCACTGAGAGGACTTACTAGAGGACAGGACTCATGTTGAGAGTCACAATGCGTGTTTATGCCCTTGTCGCACTCAAGAATGGGCGGGGCCTCAGGGTGAATGCTGGTTTCTCCTACACTGAACGTTGGACAACGTGCCAACCACAAGGTTTCTTACCATGGGTAAGGGGGTGTTCTGATTTCTGCATCACACTCACCCCTGGGCAGTGATTGGAGATAAAGTCTCTGTTCTGAGGCCTGAAAACTGAGGTAGGGAAAAGATGATGACCTAAGGCCATGGCCGGTCTTATGTGCTCAGTGTGCGGTCTGCTTTCCGGGTGTTGGTCAAGAGGTCCGGGCTCAGGTTGTGTCCGACAGTGCATTAGTGCCCAGGTTAGACTGTATAATTTGGGTGAAGTCGAGTGCTGTGGAGGTTTATCCTCATTGAAGGTGCCTGGGCAGCTCATGAGGCAATAATTTTTTTCTAGAGGGCAGGCAGAGTGCTGCATTGTGGGTCCGGAATTGCCAAACTTGAGGGCTTCGGGGTCAGGAGTGTAAGGACGGAAGTCTGAGAAGACAAGCTAGACTTGGGTTTCAGGGCGAGGGCACGGCAGGTACCCCCTGCAGATCTGAACCAATACTCATGCATCTGAAGTCAGGGCGAGGATCAGACGTTGGCTCAGGTTGGAGTTTCCGTGCATGACGGCCGCTTCATGAAGGGAGCGGAATCTCGAGGCCATTGAGGTTTTCCCACGTTGGGAGTTGTGGGATGCCCCCTACAAAGATTCCTTCTGCGGGACAATTGAGACCTGTTGGACAGCTTCAGGACATTCCATATGGAATGACTCCAGAGCACCGTTCGAGGATGGATGCCTGGGAGGCCAGCCTCGCATTCCAATTGTCTCCTAGCAACAAGACAGTTTAGATCTGATGGTTCTGCGGGAGCAACCGGGGTGGCTGAGTTGAAATGGACTTTCCTGAGGATGGGTCCTAATGTGTTTTTGTGTCCATGAGGGCCTTGGAATGGGGCGGTGGCACCGGGACCCTGAAGTACTCTCCTATGCTTTGGACATGGCTCCCATGCACAGGTTTCCTTGTGGAGACGAGATGAGTTCTGCTGGGTGCCTCAGCAAAACCCCTATGCTCGTATTGGAATCAGGCTTTTGAGGAGACATGCCTGTAAACCAAGGCAATGGATCCTATTATGGCCTAGGGTCCTGTCTGGTTCAATCTTCTCCTCTGGGGACATCCATTTATGGTATGAGTGGAGGTAGATTATCAGCTGGTGTCAGACAGCCCTTGTTTGTTCCGGGCGACCTACACGATTGGGATGGCCTCAGGGACTTTGGAGGTTTCTCCTAATTTGTACGATTTTGGACAATAGAATGGGCAGAATTCCCATGGATTGGTAGGCTCAGTCCTAATGTGTGGCTCCAGGGGCCCCAGCCTGGAGGGTGTGTGGCCCTGGACTTTGAGGACAGAAGTCTGAAAACACAAACTCAGCTTAGGTTTGGGGACGTAGGTATGGCAGGCCCGATCTACAAACCATGAGAAGAACTCTTCAGGTTATGAAGAAAGTGCGAGTCTGAGGCGCTTGCTCAGGTTTTTGTCTCTGGATTTTGTATCAGCGATGGCACAATCTACAGACCTGAATTGAGATCTCGTGCAACTGAAGTCACGGCGCAGATCAGACGATCGCTCAACTTGGTGTTTCTGTCCCTGATGGACCTTTCACGAAGGGTGGCATCACGAGGCCAAAGGGGTTTTCCCACGATGGGATTTGTGAGAAGCTCCAAACTGCAAAGTGTCTTCTGCAGGACAATTGAGACCTGTTGTTTGGCTCCAGGCCAATGATTCTGAGCAGGGTTCTAAGGATGCATGGCTGGGTAGCCCACCTCGCATTCCAATTGTCTCCTAGAAACAAGACAGGTTAGATCTGCTGGATCTGGGGGAGCAACCGAGGAGGCTGAGTTGAAATGGACTCTCCTATGGATGGGTCCTAATGTGCTTTTGTGTCGATGGAGACCTTGGAATAAAGCGGTGGCACTGGGGCCCTGAAGTGTTCTCCTAAACAGAGGCTTTGACACAGCTCCAACGTGCAAGTTTCCCATGGGTAGATGAGATGTTTTGTGATGGGTGAGTCAAGAAACAGCCATATGCTGGTTTTGAAATCCAGGCCTCTGAGGAGAGATGCCTGGAAACTAAAGCAATGGATATGATTAGTGCCTAGGGGCCTGTTCTTTCCTTTTTACCTCTGGGGACATCTGTCTATGGGTCTGAGTACAGGTAGGTGCTCAGATGGGCTCAGATTGCCCCTGTTTTACCTGGGAAGCCACCACTAATGAGATGGATCAGGGACTTTGGAGGTTTATCCTTTTAGAAGGGATGTGGCCATTGGAATGGGCACACACAATTCCCTTGGAGAGGGCAAGTACAGTCCTCAGGTTTGGCTCCAGGGGCCTGAGCCTGTAGGTTGTGTAGGCCAGGGCTGTTTGGACAGTTGTCTGAAAACACAAACTTGGCTTATGTTTCAGGTCATAGGTTGGCAGGACTTATCTACAGACCATGAGGAGAATTTTCGGGATTTGAGAAAAGTGCGAGTGTGAGGCTCTTGCTCAAGTTTTTGTCTCTGGATATCGTGTCACTCATGGTCGTGAAATTTCTGGGTGACTTCATGGGAAATGGACGAGTCTTACTCCCTGGTGGTTTGGCCCAGTCCAAAGCTTTTGGGGTCACTCTGTGGGATGGAAGAAGTCCGTTTTTTTTTTTTTTTGATGTTGTTTTCTTTTTAACCTCAGGTGTCCCACCAAATGAGGGATTCCAGAGTAGAGCCCTGGGGGGTGGTGATTGGACAATCAGAAATCTGGTTAAAAATTGAGGCCTAGGGACATATCAAGCCCATTATGACATCTAATGGTCCAGTCACTGAGAGGACTTACTAGAGGACAGGACTCATGTTGAGAGTCACAATGCGTGTTTATGCCCTTGTCGCACTCAAGAATGGGCGGGGCCTCAGGGTGAATGCTGGTTTCTCCTACACTGAACGTTGGACAACGTGCCAACCACAAGGTTTCTTACCATGGGTAAGGGGGTGTTCTGATTTCTGCATCACACTCACCCCTGGGCAGTGATTGGAGATAAAGTCTCTGTTCTGAGGCCTGAAAACTGAGGTAGGGAAAAGATGATGACCTAAGGCCATGGCCGGTCTTATGTGCTCAGTGTGCGGTCTGCTTTCCGGGTGTTGGTCAAGAGGTCCGGGCTCAGGTTGTGTCCGACAGTGCATTAGTGCCCAGGTTAGACTGTATAATTTGGGTGAAGTCGAGTGCTGTGGAGGTTTATCCTCATTGAAGGTGCCTGGGCAGCTCATGAGGCAATAATTTTTTTCTAGAGGGCAGGCAGAGTGCTGCATTGTGGGTCCGGAATTGCCAAACTTGAGGGCTTCGGGGTCAGGAGTGTAAGGACGGAAGTCTGAGAAGACAAGCTAGACTTGGGTTTCAGGGCGAGGGCACGGCAGGTACCCCCTGCAGATCTGAACCAATACTCATGCATCTGAAGTCAGGGCGAGGATCAGACGTTGGCTCAGGTTGGAGTTTCCGTGCATGACGGCCGCTTCATGAAGGGAGCGGAATCTCGAGGCCATTGAGGTTTTCCCACGTTGGGAGTTGTGGGATGCCCCCTACAAAGATTCCTTCTGCGGGACAATTGAGACCTGTTGGACAGCTTCAGGACATTCCATATGGAATGACTCCAGAGCACCGTTCGAGGATGGATGCCTGGGAGGCCAGCCTCGCATTCCAATTGTCTCCTAGCAACAAGACAGTTTAGATCTGATGGTTCTGCGGGAGCAACCGGGGTGGCTGAGTTGAAATGGACTTTCCTGAGGATGGGTCCTAATGTGTTTTTGTGTCCATGAGGGCCTTGGAATGGGGCGGTGGCACCGGGACCCTGAAGTACTCTCCTATGCTTTGGACATGGCTCCCATGCACAGGTTTCCTTGTGGAGACGAGATGAGTTCTGCTGGGTGCCTCAGCAAAACCCCTATGCTCGTATTGGAATCAGGCTTTTGAGGAGACATGCCTGTAAACCAAGGCAATGGATCCTATTATGGCCTAGGGTCCTGTCTGGTTCAATCTTCTCCTCTGGGGACATCCATTTATGGTATGAGTGGAGGTAGATTATCAGCTGGTGTCAGACAGCCCTTGTTTGTTCCGGGCGACCTACACGATTGGGATGGCCTCAGGGACTTTGGAGGTTTCTCCTAATTTGTACGATTTTGGACAATAGAATGGGCAGAATTCCCATGGATTGGTAGGCTCAGTCCTAATGTGTGGCTCCAGGGGCCCCAGCCTGGAGGGTGTGTGGCCCTGGACTTTGAGGACAGAAGTCTGAAAACACAAACTCAGCTTAGGTTTGGGGACGTAGGTATGGCAGGCCCGATCTACAAACCCATGAGAAGAACTCTTCAGGTTATGAAGAAAGTGCGAGTCTGAGGCGCTTGCTCAGGTTTTTGTCTCTGGATTTTGTATCAGCGATGGCACAATCTACAGACCTGAATTGAGATCTCGTGCAACTGAAGTCACGGCGCAGATCAGACGATCGCTCAACTTGGTGTTTCTGTCCCTGATGGACCTTTCACGAAGGGTGGCATCACGAGGCCAAAGGGGTTTTCCCACGATGGGATTTGTGAGAAGCTCCAAACTGCAAAGTGTCTTCTGCAGGACAATTGAGACCTGTTGTTTGGCTCCAGGCCAATGATTCTGAGCAGGGTTCTAAGGATGCATGGCTGGGTAGCCCACCTCGCATTCCAATTGTCTCCTAGAAACAAGACAGGTTAGATCTGCTGGATCTGGGGGAGCAACCGAGGAGGCTGAGTTGAAATGGACTCTCCTATGGATGGGTCCTAATGTGCTTTTGTGTCGATGGAGACCTTGGAATAAAGCGGTGGCACTGGGGCCCTGAAGTGTTCTCCTAAACAGAGGCTTTGACACAGCTCCAACGTGCAAGTTTCCCATGGGTAGATGAGATGTTTTGTGATGGGTGAGTCAAGAAACAGCCATATGCTGGTTTTGAAATCCAGGCCTCTGAGGAGAGATGCCTGGAAACTAAAGCAATGGATATGATTAGTGCCTAGGGGCCTGTTCTTTCCTTTTTACCTCTGGGGACATCTGTCTATGGGTCTGAGTACAGGTAGGTGCTCAGATGGGCTCAGATTGCCCCTGTTTTACCTGGGAAGCCACCACTAATGAGATGGATCAGGGACTTTGGAGGTTTATCCTTTTAGAAGGGATGTGGCCATTGGAATGGGCACACACAATTCCCTTGGAGAGGGCAAGTACAGTCCTCAGGTTTGGCTCCAGGGGCCTGAGCCTGTAGGTTGTGTAGGCCAGGGCTGTTTGGACAGTTATCTAAAAACACAAACTTGGCTTATGTTTCAGGTCATAGGTTGGCAGGACTTATCTACAGACCATGAGGAGAATTTTCGGGATTTGAGAAAAGTGCGAGTGTGAGGCTCTTGCTCAAGTTTTTGTCTCTGGATATCGTGTCACTCATGGTCGTGAAATTTCTGGGTGACTTCATGGGAAATGGACGAGTCTTACTCCCTGGTGGTTTGGCCCAGTCCAAAGCTTTTGGGGTCACTCTGTGGGATGGAAGAAGTCCGTTTTTTTTTTTTTTTGATGTTGTTTTCTTTTTAACCTCAGGTGTCCCACCAAATGAGGGATTCCAGAGTAGAGCCCTGGGGGGGTGGTGATTGGACAATCAGAAATCTGGTTAAAAATTGAGGCCTAGGGACATATCAAGCCCATTATGACATCTAATGGTCCAGTCACTGAGAGGACTTACTAGAGGACAGGACTCATGTTGAGAGTCACAATGCGTGTTTATGCCCTTGTCGCACTCAAGAATGGGCGGGGCCTCAGGGTGAATGCTGGTTTCTCCTACACTGAACGTTGGACAACGTGCCAACCACAAGGTTTCTTACCATGGGTAAGGGGGTGTTCTGATTTCTGCATCACACTCACCCCTGGGCAGTGATTGGAGATAAAGTCTCTGTTCTGAGGCCTGAAAACTGAGGTAGGGAAAAGATGATGACCTAAGGCCATGGCCGGTCTTATGTGCTCAGTGTGCGGTCTGCTTTCCGGGTGTTGGTCAAGAGGTCCGGGCTCAGGTTGTGTCCGACAGTGCATTAGTGCCCAGGTTAGACTGTATAATTTGGGTGAAGTCGAGTGCTGTGGAGGTTTATCCTCATTGAAGGTGCCTGGGCAGCTCATGAGGCAATAATTTTTTTCTAGAGGGCAGGCAGAGTGCTGCATTGTGGGTCCGGAATTGCCAAACTTGAGGGCTTCGGGGTCAGGAGTGTAAGGACGGAAGTCTGAGAAGACAAGCTAGACTTGGGTTTCAGGGCGAGGGCACGGCAGGTACCCCCTGCAGATCTGAACCAATACTCATGCATCTGAAGTCAGGGCGAGGATCAGACGTTGGCTCAGGTTGGAGTTTCCGTGCATGACGGCCGCTTCATGAAGGGAGCGGAATCTCGAGGCCATTGAGGTTTTCCCACGTTGGGAGTTGTGGGATGCCCCCTACAAAGATTCCTTCTGCGGGACAATTGAGACCTGTTGGACAGCTTCAGGACATTCCATATGGAATGACTCCAGAGCACCGTTCGAGGATGGATGCCTGGGAGGCCAGCCTCGCATTCCAATTGTCTCCTAGCAACAAGACAGTTTAGATCTGATGGTTCTGCGGGAGCAACCGGGGTGGCTGAGTTGAAATGGACTTTCCTGAGGATGGGTCCTAATGTGTTTTTGTGTCCATGAGGGCCTTGGAATGGGGCGGTGGCACCGGGACCCTGAAGTACTCTCCTATGCTTTGGACATGGCTCCCATGCACAGGTTTCCTTGTGGAGACGAGATGAGTTCTGCTGGGTGCCTCAGCAAAACCCCTATGCTCGTATTGGAATCAGGCTTTTGAGGAGACATGCCTGTAAACCAAGGCAATGGATCCTATTATGGCCTAGGGTCCTGTCTGGTTCAATCTTCTCCTCTGGGGACATCCATTTATGGTATGAGTGGAGGTAGATTATCAGCTGGTGTCAGACAGCCCTTGTTTGTTCCGGGCGACCTACACGATTGGGATGGCCTCAGGGACTTTGGAGGTTTCTCCTAATTTGTACGATTTTGGACAATAGAATGGGCAGAATTCCCATGGATTGGTAGGCTCAGTCCTAATGTGTGGCTCCAGGGGCCCCAGCCTGGAGGGTGTGTGGCCCTGGACTTTGAGGACAGAAGTCTGAAAACACAAACTCAGCTTAGGTTTGGGGACGTAGGTATGGCAGGCCCGATCTACAAACCATGAGAAGAACTCTTCAGGTTATGAAGAAAGTGCGAGTCTGAGGCGCTTGCTCAGGTTTTTGTCTCTGGATTTTGTATCAGCGATGGCACAATCTACAGACCTGAATTGAGATCTCGTGCAACTGAAGTCACGGCGCAGATCAGACGATCGCTCAACTTGGTGTTTCTGTCCCTGATGGACCTTTCACGAAGGGTGGCATCACGAGGCCAAAGGGGTTTTCCCACGATGGGATTTGTGAGAAGCTCCAAACTGCAAAGTGTCTTCTGCAGGACAATTGAGACCTGTTGTTTGGCTCCAGGCCAATGATTCTGAGCAGGGTTCTAAGGATGCATGGCTGGGTAGCCCACCTCGCATTCCAATTGTCTCCTAGAAACAAGACAGGTTAGATCTGCTGGATCTGGGGGAGCAACCGAGGAGGCTGAGTTGAAATGGACTCTCCTATGGATGGGTCCTAATGTGCTTTTGTGTCGATGGAGACCTTGGAATAAAGCGGTGGCACTGGGGCCCTGAAGTGTTCTCCTAAACAGAGGCTTTGACACAGCTCCAACGTGCAAGTTTCCCATGGGTAGATGAGATGTTTTGTGATGGGTGAGTCAAGAAACAGCCATATGCTGGTTTTGAAATCCAGGCCTCTGAGGAGAGATGCCTGGAAACTAAAGCAATGGATATGATTAGTGCCTAGGGGCCTGTTCTTTCCTTTTTACCTCTGGGGACATCTGTCTATGGGTCTGAGTACAGGTAGGTGCTCAGATGGGCTCAGATTGCCCCTGTTTTACCTGGGAAGCCACCACTAATGAGATGGATCAGGGACTTTGGAGGTTTATCCTTTTAGAAGGGATGTGGCCATTGGAATGGGCACACACAATTCCCTTGGAGAGGGCAAGTACAGTCCTCAGGTTTGGCTCCAGGGGCCTGAGCCTGTAGGTTGTGTAGGCCAGGGCTGTTTGGACAGTTGTCTGAAAACACAAACTTGGCTTATGTTTCAGGTCATAGGTTGGCAGGACTTATCTACAGACCATGAGGAGAATTTTCGGGATTTGAGAAAAGTGCGAGTGTGAGGCTCTTGCTCAAGTTTTTGTCTCTGGATATCGTGTCACTCATGGTCGTGAAATTTCTGGGTGACTTCATGGGAAATGGACGAGTCTTACTCCCTGGTGGTTTGGCCCAGTCCAAAGCTTTTGGGGTCACTCTGTGGGATGGAAGAAGTCCGTTTTTTTTTTTTTTTGATGTTGTTTTCTTTTTAACCTCAGGTGTCCCACCAAATGAGGGATTCCAGAGTAGAGCCCTGGGGGGGTGGTGATTGGACAATCAGAAATCTGGTTAAAAATTGAGGCCTAGGGACATATCAAGCCCATTATGACATCTAATGGTCCAGTCACTGAGAGGACTTACTAGAGGACAGGACTCATGTTGAGAGTCACAATGCGTGTTTATGCCCTTGTCGCACTCAAGAATGGGCGGGGCCTCAGGGTGAATGCTGGTTTCTCCTACACTGAACGTTGGACAACGTGCCAACCACAAGGTTTCTTACCATGGGTAAGGGGGTGTTCTGATTTCTGCATCACAATCACCCCTGGGCAGTGATTGGAGATAAAGTCTCTGTTCTGAGGCCTGAAAACTGAGGTAGGGAAAAGATGATGACCTAAGGCCATGGCCGGTCTTATGTGCTCAGTGTGCGGTCTGCTTTCCGGGTGTTGGTCAAGAGGTCCGGGCTCAGGTTGTGTCCGACAGTGCATTAGTGCCCAGGTTAGACTGTATAATTTGGGTGAAGTCGAGTGCTGTGGAGGTTTATCCTCATTGAAGGTGCCTGGGCAGCTCATGAGGCAATAATTTTTTTCTAGAGGGCAGGCAGAGTGCTGCATTGTGGGTCCGGAATTGCCAAACTTGAGGGCTTCGGGGTCAGGAGTGTAAGGACGGAAGTCTGAGAAGACAAGCTAGACTTGGGTTTCAGGGCGAGGGCACGGCAGGTACCCCCTGCAGATCTGAACCAATACTCATGCATCTGAAGTCAGGGCGAGGATCAGACGTTGGCTCAGGTTGGAGTTTCCGTGCATGACGGCCGCTTCATGAAGGGAGCGGAATCTCGAGGCCATTGAGGTTTTCCCACGTTGGGAGTTGTGGGATGCCCCCTACAAAGATTCCTTCTGCGGGACAATTGAGACCTGTTGGACAGCTTCAGGACATTCCATATGGAATGACTCCAGAGCACCGTTCGAGGATGGATGCCTGGGAGGCCAGCCTCGCATTCCAATTGTCTCCTAGCAACAAGACAGTTTAGATCTGATGGTTCTGCGGGAGCAACCGGGGTGGCTGAGTTGAAATGGACTTTCCTGAGGATGGGTCCTAATGTGTTTTTGTGTCCATGAGGGCCTTGGAATGGGGCGGTGGCACCGGGACCCTGAAGTACTCTCCTATGCTTTGGACATGGCTCCCATGCACAGGTTTCCTTGTGGAGACGAGATGAGTTCTGCTGGGTGCCTCAGCAAAACCCCTATGCTCGTATTGGAATCAGGCTTTTGAGGAGACATGCCTGTAAACCAAGGCAATGGATCCTATTATGGCCTAGGGTCCTGTCTGGTTCAATCTTCTCCTCTGGGGACATCCATTTATGGTATGAGTGGAGGTAGATTATCAGCTGGTGTCAGACAGCCCTTGTTTGTTCCGGGCGACCTACACGATTGGGATGGCCTCAGGGACTTTGGAGGTTTCTCCTAATTTGTACGATTTTGGACAATAGAATGGGCAGAATTCCCATGGATTGGTAGGCTCAGTCCTAATGTGTGGCTCCAGGGGCCCCAGCCTGGAGGGTGTGTGGCCCTGGACTTTGAGGACAGAAGTCTGAAAACACAAACTCAGCTTAGGTTTGGGGACGTAGGTATGGCAGGCCCGATCTACAAACCATGAGAAGAACTCTTCAGTTTATGAAGAAAGTGCGAGTCTGAGGCGCTTGCTCAGGTTTTTGTCTCTGGATTTTGTATCAGCGATGGCACAATCTACAGACCTGAATTGAGATCTCGTGCAACTGAAGTCACGGCGCAGATCAGACGATCGCTCAACTTGGTGTTTCTGTCCCTGATGGACCTTTCACGAAGGGTGGCATCACGAGGCCAAAGGGGTTTTCCCACGATGGGATTTGTGAGAAGCTCCAAACTGCAAAGTGTCTTCTGCAGGACAATTGAGACCTGTTGTTTGGCTCCAGGCCAATGATTCTGAGCAGGGTTCTAAGGATGCATGGCTGGGTAGCCCACCTCGCATTCCAATTGTCTCCTAGAAACAAGACAGGTTAGATCTGCTGGATCTGGGGGAGCAACCGAGGAGGCTGAGTTGAAATGGACTCTCCTATGGATGGGTCCTAATGTGCTTTTGTGTCGATGGAGACCTTGGAATAAAGCGGTGGCACTGGGGCCCTGAAGTGTTCTCCTAAACAGAGGCTTTGACACAGCTCCAACGTGCAAGTTTCCCATGGGTAGATGAGATGTTTTGTGATGGGTGAGTCAAGAAACAGCCATATGCTGGTTTTGAAATCCAGGCCTCTGAGGAGAGATGCCTGGAAACTAAAGCAATGGATATGATTAGTGCCTAGGGGCCTGTTCTTTCCTTTTTACCTCTGGGGACATCTGTCTATGGGTCTGAGTACAGGTAGGTGCTCAGATGGGCTCAGATTGCCCCTGTTTTACCTGGGAAGCCACCACTAATGAGATGGATCAGGGACTTTGGAGGTTTATCCTTTGAGAAGGGATGTGGCCATTGGAATGGGCACACACAATTGCCTTGGAGAGGGCAAGTACAGTCCTCAGGTTTGGCTCCAGGGGCCTGAGCCTGTAGGTTGTGTAGGCCAGGGCTGTTTGGACAGTTGTCTGAAAACACAAACTTGGCTTATGTTTCAGGTCATAGGTTGGCAGGACTTATCTACAGACCATGAGGAGAATTTTCGGGATTTGAGAAAAGTGCGAGTGTGAGGCTCTTGCTCAAGTTTTTGTCTCTGGATATCGTGTCACTCATGGTCGTGAAATTTCTGGGTGACTTCATGGGAAATGGACGAGTCTTACTCCCTGGTGGTTTGGCCCAGTCCAAAGCTTTTGGGGTCACTCTGTGGGATGGAAGAAGTCCGTTTTTTTTTTTTTTGATGTTGTTTTCTTTTTAACCTCAGGTGTCCCACCAAATGAGGGATTCCAGAGTAGAGCCCTGGGGGGGTGGTGATTGGACAATCAGAAATCTGGTTAAAAATTGAGGCCTAGGGACATATCAAGCCCATTATGACATCTAATGGTCCAGTCACTGAGAGGACTTACTAGAGGACAGGACTCATGTTGAGAGTCACAATGCGTGTTTATGCCCTTGTCGCACTCAAGAATGGGCGGGGCCTCAGGGTGAATGCTGGTTTCTCCTACACTGAACGTTGGACAACGTGCCAACCACAAGGTTTCTTACCATGGGTAAGGGGGTGTTCTGATTTCTGCATCACACTCACCCCTGGGCAGTGATTGGAGATAAAGTCTCTGTTCTGAGGCCTGAAAACTGAGGTAGGGAAAAGATGATGACCTAAGGCCATGGCCGGTCTTATGTGCTCAGTGTGCGGTCTGCTTTCCGGGTGTTGGTCAAGAGGTCCGGGCTCAGGTTGTGTCCGACAGTGCATTAGTGCCCAGGTTAGACTGTATAATTTGGGTGAAGTCGAGTGCTGTGGAGGTTTATCCTCATTGAAGGTGCCTGGGCAGCTCATGAGGCAATAATTTTTTTCTAGAGGGCAGGCAGAGTGCTGCATTGTGGGTCCGGAATTGCCAAACTTGAGGGCTTCGGGGTCAGGAGTGTAAGGACGGAAGTCTGAGAAGACAAGCTAGACTTGGGTTTCAGGGCGAGGGCACGGCAGGTACCCCCTGCAGATCTGAACCAATACTCATGCATCTGAAGTCAGGGCGAGGATCAGACGTTGGCTCAGGTTGGAGTTTCCGTGCATGACGGCCGCTTCATGAAGGGAGCGGAATCTCGAGGCCATTGAGGTTTTCCCACGTTGGGAGTTGTGGGATGCCCCCTACAAAGATTCCTTCTGCGGGACAATTGAGACCTGTTGGACAGCTTCAGGACATTCCATATGGAATGACTCCAGAGCACCGTTCGAGGATGGATGCCTGGGAGGCCAGCCTCGCATTCCAATTGTCTCCTAGCAACAAGACAGTTTAGATCTGATGGTTCTGCGGGAGCAACCGGGGTGGCTGAGTTGAAATGGACTTTCCTGAGGATGGGTCCTAATGTGTTTTTGTGTCCATGAGGGCCTTGGAATGGGGCGGTGGCACCGGGACCCTGAAGTACTCTCCTATGCTTTGGACATGGCTCCCATGCACAGGTTTCCTTGTGGAGACGAGATGAGTTCTGATGGGTGCCTCAGCAAAACCCCTATGCTCGTATTGGAATCAGGCTTTTGAGGAGACATGCCTGTAAACCAAGGCAATGGATCCTATTATGGCCTAGGGTCCTGTCTGGTTCAATCTTCTCCTCTGGGGACATCCATTTATGGTATGAGTGGAGGTAGATTATCAGCTGGTGTCAGACAGCCCTTGTTTGTTCCGGGCGACCTACACGATTGGGATGGCCTCAGGGACTTTGGAGGTTTCTCCTAATTTGTACGATTTTGGACAATAGAATGGGCAGAATTCCCATGGATTGGTAGGCTCAGTCCTAATGTGTGGCTCCAGGGGCCCCAGCCTGGAGGGTGTGTGGCCCTGGACTTTGAGGACAGAATCTGAAAACACAAACTCAGCTTAGGTTTGGGGACGTAGGTATGGCAGGCCCGATCTACAAACCATGAGAAGAACTCTTCAGGTTATGAAGAAAGTGCGAGTCTGAGGCGCTTGCTCAGGTTTTTGTCTCTGGATTTTGTATCAGCGATGGCACAATCTACAGACCTGAATTGAGATCTCGTGCAACTGAAGTCACGGCGCAGATCAGACGATCGCTCAACTTGGTGTTTCTGTCCCTGATGGACCTTTCACGAAGGGTGGCATCACGAGGCCAAAGGGGTTTTCCCACGATGGGATTTGTGAGAAGCTCCAAACTGCAAAGTGTCTTCTGCAGGACAATTGAGACCTGTTGTTTGGCTCCAGGCCAATGATTCTGAGCAGGGTTCTAAGGATGCATGGCTGGGTAGCCCACCTCGCATTCCAATTGTCTCCTAGAAACAAGACAGGTTAGATCTGCTGGATCTGGGGGAGCAACCGAGGAGGCTGAGTTGAAATGGACTCTCCTATGGATGGGTCCTAATGTGCTTTTGTGTCGATGGAGACCTTGGAATAAAGCGGTGGCACTGGGGCCCTGAAGTGTTCTCCTAAACAGAGGCTTTGACACAGCTCCAACGTGCAAGTTTCCCATGGGTAGATGAGATGTTTTGTGATGGGTGAGTCAAGAAACAGCCATATGCTGGTTTTGAAATCCAGGCCTCTGAGGAGAGATGCCTGGAAACTAAAGCAATGGATATGATTAGTGCCTAGGGGCCTGTTCTTTCCTTTTTACCTCTGGGGACATCTGTCTATGGGTCTGAGTACAGGTAGGTGCTCAGATGGGCTCAGATTGCCCCTGTTTTACCTGGGAAGCCACCACTAATGAGATGGATCAGGGACTTTGGAGGTTTATCCTTTTAGAAGGGATGTGGCCATTGGAATGGGCACACACAATTCCCTTGGAGAGGGCAAGTACAGTCCTCAGGTTTGGCTCCAGGGGCCTGAGCCTGTAGGTTGTGTAGGCCAGGGCTGTTTGGACAGTTGTCTGAAAACACAAACTTGGCTTATGTTTCAGGTCATAGGTTGGCAGGACTTATCTACAGACCATGAGGAGCATTTTCGGGATTTGAGAAAAGTGCGAGTGTGAGGCTCTTGCTCAAGTTTTTGTCTCTGGATATCGTGTCACTCATGGTCGTGAAATTTCTGGGTGACTTCATGGGAAATGGACGAGTCTTACTCCCTGGTGGTTTGGCCCAGTCCAAAGCTTTTGGGGTCACTCTGTGGGATGGAAGAAGTCCGTTTTTTTTTTTTTTTGATGTTGTTTTCTTTTTAACCTCAGGTGTCCCACCAAATGAGGGATTCCAGAGTAGAGCCCTGGGGGGGTGGTGATTGGACAATCAGAAATCTGGTTAAAAATTGAGGCCTAGGGACATATCAAGCCCATTATGACATCTAATGGTCCAGTCACTGAGAGGACTTACTAGAGGACAGGACTCATGTTGAGAGTCACAATGCGTGTTTATGCCCTTGTCGCACTCAAGAATGGGCGGGGCCTCAGGGTGAATGCTGGTTTCTCCTACACTGAACGTTGGACAACGTGCCAACCACAAGGTTTCTTACCATGGGTAAGGGGGTGTTCTGATTTCTGCATCACACTCACCCCTGGGCAGTGATTGGAGATAAAGTCTCTGTTCTGAGGCCTGAAAACTGAGGTAGGGAAAAGATGATGACCTAAGGCCATGGCCGGTCTTATGTGCTCAGTGTGCGGTCTGCTTTCCGGGTGTTGGTCAAGAGGTCCGGGCTCAGGTTGTGTCCGACAGTGCATTAGTGCCCAGGTTAGACTGTATAATTTGGGTGAAGTCGAGTGCTGTGGAGGTTTATCCTCATTGAAGGTGCCTGGGCAGCTCATGAGGCAATAATTTTTTTCTAGAGGGCAGGCAGAGTGCTGCATTGTGGGTCCGGAATTGCCAAACTTGAGGGCTTCGGGGTCAGGAGTGTAAGGACGGAAGTCTGAGAAGACAAGCTAGACTTGGGTTTCAGGGCGAGGGCACGGCAGGTACCCCCTGCAGATCTGAACCAATACTCATGCATCTGAAGTCAGGGCGAGGATCAGACGTTGGCTCAGGTTGGAGTTTCCGTGCATGACGGCCGCTTCATGAAGGGAGCGGAATCTCGAGGCCATTGAGGTTTTCCCACGTTGGGAGTTGTGGGATGCCCCCTACAAAGATTCCTTCTGCGGGACAATTGAGACCTGTTGGACAGCTTCAGGACATTCCATATGGAATGACTCCAGAGCACCGTTCGAGGATGGATGCCTGGGAGGCCAGCCTCGCATTCCAATTGTCTCCTAGCAACAAGACAGTTTAGATCTGATGGTTCTGCGGGAGCAACCGGGGTGGCTGAGTTGAAATGGACTTTCCTGAGGATGGGTCCTAATGTGTTTTTGTGTCCATGAGGGCCTTGGAATGGGGCGGTGGCACCGGGACCCTGAAGTACTCTCCTATGCTTTGGACATGGCTCCCATGCACAGGTTTCCTTGTGGAGACGAGATGAGTTCTGATGGGTGCCTCAGCAAAACCCCTATGCTCGTATTGGAATCAGGCTTTTGAGGAGACATGCCTGTAAACCAAGGCAATGGATCCTATTATGGCCTAGGGTCCTGTCTGGTTCAATCTTCTCCTCTGGGGACATCCATTTATGGTATGAGTGGAGGTAGATTATCAGCTGGTGTCAGACAGCCCTTGTTTGTTCCGGGCGACCTACACGATTGGGATGGCCTCAGGGACTTTGGAGGTTTCTCCTAATTTGTACGATTTTGGACAATAGAATGGGCAGAATTCCCATGGATTGGTAGGCTCAGTCCTAATGTGTGGCTCCAGGGGCCCCAGCCTGGAGGGTGTGTGGCCCTGGACTTTGAGGACAGAAGTCTGAAAACACAAACTCAGCTTAGGTTTGGGGACGTAGGTATGGCAGGCCCGATCTACAAACCATGAGAAGAACTCTTCAGGTTATGAAGAAAGTGCGAGTCTGAGGCGCTTGCTCAGGTTTTTGTCTCTGGATTTTGTATCAGCGATGGCACAATCTACAGACCTGAATTGAGATCTCGTGCAACTGAAGTCACAGCGCAGATCAGACGATCGCTCAACTTGGTGTTTCTGTCCCTGATGGACCTTTCACGAAGGGTGGCATCACGAGGCCAAAGGGGTTTTCCCACGATGGGATTTGTGAGAAGCTCCAAACTGCAAAGTGTCTTCTGCAGGACAATTGAGACCTGTTGTTTGGCTCCAGGCCAATGATTCTGAGCAGGGTTCTAAGGATGCATGGCTGGGTAGCCCACCTCGCATTCCAATTGTCTCCTAGAAACAAGACAGGTTAGATCTGCTGGATCTGGGGGAGCAACCGAGGAGGCTGAGTTGAAATGGACTCTCCTATGGATGGGTCCTAATGTGCTTTTGTGTCGATGGAGACCTTGGAATAAAGCGGTGGCACTGGGGCCCTGAAGTGTTCTCCTAAACAGAGGCTTTGACACAGCTCCAACGTGCAAGTTTCCCATGGGTAGATGAGATGTTTTGTGATGGGTGAGTCAAGAAACAGCCATATGCTGGTTTTGAAATCCAGGCCTCTGAGGAGAGATGCCTGGAAACTAAAGCAATGGATATGATTAGTGCCTAGGGGCCTGTTCTTTCCTTTTTACCTCTGGGGACATCTGTCTATGGGTCTGAGTACAGGTAGGTGCTCAGATGGGCTCAGATTGCCCCTGTTTTACCTGGGAAGCCACCATTAATGAGATGGATCAGGGACTTTGGAGGTTTATCCTTTGAGAAGGGATGTGGCCATTGGAATGGGCACACACAATTGCCTTGGAGAGGGCAAGTACAGTCCTCAGGTTTGGCTCCAGGGGCCTGAGCCTGTAGGTTGTGTAGGCCAGGGCTGTTTGGACAGTTGTCTGAAAACACAAACTTGGCTTATGTTTCAGGTCATAGGTTGGCAGAACTTATCTACAGACCATGAGGAGAATTTTCGGGATTTGAGAAAAGTGCGAGTGTGAGGCTCTTGCTCAAGTTTTTGTCTCTGGATATCGTGTCACTCATGGTCGTGAAATTTCTGGGTGACTTCATGGGAAATGGACGAGTCTTACTCCCTGGTGGTTTGGCCCAGTCCAAAGCTTTTGGGGTCACTCTGTGGGATGGAAGAAGTCCGTTTTTTTTTTTTTTGATGTTGTTTTCTTTTTAACCTCAGGTGTCCCACCAAATGAGGGATTCCAGAGTAGAGCCCTGGGGGGGTGGGGATTGGACAATCAGAAATCTGGTTAAAAATTGAGGCCTAGGGACATATCAAGCCCATTATGACATCTAATGGTCCAGTCACTGAGAGGACTTACTCTAGGACAGGACTCATGTTGAGAGTCACAATGCGTGTTTATGCCCTTGTCGCACTCAAGAATGGGCGGGGCCTCAGGGTGAATGCTGGTTTCTCCTACACTGAACGTTGGACAACGTGCCAACCACAAGGTTTCTTACCATGGGTAAGGGGGTGTTCTGATTTCTGCATCACACTCACCCCTGGGCAGTGATTGGAGATAAAGTCTCTGTTCTGAGGCCTGAAAACTGAGGTAGGGAAAAGATGATGACCTAAGGCCATGGCCGGTCTTATGTGCTCAGTGTGCGGTCTGCTTTCCGGGTGTTGGTCAAGAGGTCCGGGCTCAGGTTGTGTCCGACAGTGCATTAGTGCCCAGGTTAGACTGTATAATTTGGGTGAAGTCGAGTGCTGTGGAGGTTTATCCTCATTGAAGGTGCCTGGGCAGCTCATGAGGCAATAATTTTTTTCTAGAGGGCAGGCAGAGTGCTGCATTGTGGGTCCGGAATTGCCAAACTTGAGGGCTTCGGGGTCAGGAGTGTAAGGACGGAAGTCTGAGAAGACAAGCTAGACTTGGGTTTCAGGGCGAGGGCACGGCAGGTACCCCCTGCAGATCTGAACCAATACCCATGCATCTGAAGTCAGGGCGAGGATCAGACGTTGGCTCAGGTTGGAGTTTCCGTGCATGACGGCCGCTTCATGAAGGGAGCGGAATCTCGAGGCCATTGAGGTTTTCCCACGTTGGGAGTTGTGGGATGCCCCCTACAAAGATTCCTTCTGCGGGACAATTGAGACCTGTTGGACAGCTTCAGGACATTCCATATGGAATGACTCCAGAGCACCGTTCGAGGATGGATGCCTGGGAGGCCAGCCTCGCATTCCAATTGTCTCCTAGCAACAAGACAGTTTAGATCTGATGGTTCTGCGGGAGCAACCGGGGTGGCTGAGTTGAAATGGACTTTCCTGAGGATGGGTCCTAATGTGTTTTTGTGTCCATGAGGGCCTTGGAATGGGGCGGTGGCACCGGGACCCTGAAGTACTCTCCTATGCTTTGGACATGGCTCCCATGCACAGGTTTCCTTGTGGAGACGAGATGAGTTCTGCTGGGTGCCTCAGCAAAACCCCTATGCTCGTATTGGAATCAGGCTTTTGAGGAGACATGCCTGTAAACCAAGGCAATGGATCCTATTATGGCCTAGGGTCCTGTCTGGTTCAATCTTCTCCTCTGGGGACATCCATTTATGGTATGAGTGGAGGTAGATTATCAGCTGGTGTCAGACAGCCCTTGTTTGTTCCGGGCGACCTACACGATTGGGATGGCCTCAGGGACTTTGGAGGTTTCTCCTAATTTGTACGATTTTGGACAATAGAATGGGCAGAATTCCCATGGATTGGTAGGCTCAGTCCTAATGTGTGGCTCCAGGGGCCCCAGCCTGGAGGGTGTGTGGCCCTGGACTTTGAGGACAGAAGTCTGAAAACACAAACTCAGCTTAGGTTTGGGGACGTAGGTATGGCAGGCCCGATCTACAAACCATGAGAAGAACTCTTCAGGTTATGAAGAAAGTGCGAGTCTGAGGCGCTTGCTCAGGTTTTTGTCTCTGGATTTTGTATCAGCGATGGCACAATCTACAGACCTGAATTGAGATCTCGTGCAACTGAAGTCACGGCGCAGATCAGACGATCGCTCAACTTGGTGTTTCTGTCCCTGATGGACCTTTCACGAAGGGTGGCATCACGAGGCCAAAGGGGTTTTCCCACGATGGGATTTGTGAGAAGCTCCAAACTGCAAAGTGTCTTCTGCAGGACAATTGAGACCTGTTGTTTGGCTCCAGGCCAATGATTCTGAGCAGGGTTCTAAGGATGCATGGCTGGGTAGCCCACCTCGCATTCCAATTGTCTCCTAGAAACAAGACAGGTTAGATCTGCTGGATCTGGGGGAGCAACCGAGGAGGCTGAGTTGAAATGGACTCTCCTATGGATGGGTCCTAATGTGCTTTTGTGTCGATGGAGACCTTGGAATAAAGCGGTGGCACTGGGGCCCTGAAGTGTTCTCCTAAACAGAGGCTTTGACACAGCTCCAACGTGCAAGTTTCCCATGGGTAGATGAGATGTTTTGTGATGGGTGAGTCAAGAAACAGCCATATGCTGGTTTTGAAATCCAGGCCTCTGAGGAGAGATGCCTGGAAACTAAAGCAATGGATATGATTAGTGCCTAGGGGCCTGTTCTTTCCTTTTTACCTCTGGGGACATCTGTCTATGGGTCTGAGTACAGGTAGGTGCTCAGATGGGCTCAGATTGCCCCTGTTTTACCTGGGAAGCCACCACTAATGAGATGGATCAGGGACTTTGGAGGTTTATCCTTTTAGAAGGGATGTGGCCATTGGAATGGGCACACACAATTCCCTTGGAGAGGGCAAGTACAGTCCTCAGGTTTGGCTCCAGGGGCCTGAGCCTGTAGGTTGTGTAGGCCAGGGCTGTTTGGACAGTTGTCTGAAAACACAAACTTGGCTTATGTTTCAGGTCATAGGTTGGCAGGACTTATCTACAGACCATGAGGAGCATTTTCGGGATTTGAGAAAAGTGCGAGTGTGAGGCTCTTGCTCAAGTTTTTGTCTCTGGATATCGTGTCACTCATGGTCGTGAAATTTCTGGGTGACTTCATGGGAAATGGACGAGTCTTACTCCCTGGTGGTTTGGCCCAGTCCAAAGCTTTTGGGGTCACTCTGTGGGATGGAAGAAGTCCGTTTTTTTTTTTTTTTGATGTTGTTTTCTTTTTAACCTCAGGTGTCCCACCAAATGAGGGATTCCAGAGTAGAGCCCTGGGGGGGTGGTGATTGGACAATCAGAAATCTGGTTAAAAATTGAGGCCTAGGGACATATCAAGCCCATTATGACATCTAATGGTCCAGTCACTGAGAGGACTTACTAGAGGACAGGACTCATGTTGAGAGTCACAATGCGTGTTTATGCCCTTGTCGCACTCAAGAATGGGCGGGGCCTCAGGGTGAATGCTGGTTTCTCCTACACTGAACGTTGGACAACGTGCCAACCACAAGGTTTCTTACCATGGGTAAGGGGGTGTTCTGATTTCTGCATCACACTCACCCCTGGGCAGTGATTGGAGTTAAAGTCTCTGTTCTGAGGCCTGAAAACTGAGGTAGGGAAAAGATGATGACCTAAGGCCATGGCCGGTCTTATGTGCTCAGTGTGCGGTCTGCTTTCCGGGTGTTGGTCAAGAGGTCCGGGCTCAGGTTGTGTCCGACAGTGCATTAGTGCCCAGGTTAGACTGTATAATTTGGGTGAAGTCGAGTGCTGTGGAGGTTTATCCTCATTGAAGGTGCCTGGGCAGCTCATGAGGCAATAATTTTTTTCTAGAGGGCAGGCAGAGTGCTGCATTGTGGGTCCGGAATTGCCAAACTTGAGGGCTTCGGGGTCAGGAGTGTAAGGACGGAAGTCTGAGAAGACAAGCTAGACTTGGGTTTCAGGGCGAGGGCACGGCAGGTACCCCCTGCAGATCTGAACCAATACCCATGCATCTGAAGTCAGGGCGAGGATCAGACGTTGGCTCAGGTTGGAGTTTCCGTGCATGACGGCCGCTTCATGAAGGGAGCGGAATCTCGAGGCCATTGAGGTTTTCCCACGTTGGGAGTTGTGGGATGCCCCCTACAAAGATTCCTTCTGCGGGACAATTGAGACCTGTTGGACAGCTTCAGGACATTCCATATGGAATGACTCCAGAGCACCGTTCGAGGATGGATGCCTGGGAGGCCAGCCTCGCATTCCAATTGTCTCCTAGCAACAAGACAGTTTAGATCTGATGGTTCTGCGGGAGCAACCGGGGTGGCTGAGTTGAAATGGACTTTCCTGAGGATGGGTCCTAATGTGTTTTTGTGTCCATGAGGGCCTTGGAATGGGGCGGTGGCACCGGGACCCTGAAGTACTCTCCTATGCTTTGGACATGGCTCCCATGCACAGGTTTCCTTGTGGAGACGAGATGAGTTCTGCTGGGTGCCTCAGCAAAACCCCTATGCTCGTATTGGAATCAGGCTTTTGAGGAGACATGCCTGTAAACCAAGGCAATGGATCCTATTATGGCCTAGGGTCCTGTCTGGTTCAATCTTCTCCTCTGGGGACATCCATTTATGGTATGAGTGGAGGTAGATTATCAGCTGGTGTCAGACAGCCCTTGTTTGTTCCGGGCGACCTACACGATTGGGATGGCCTCAGGGACTTTGGAGGTTTCTCCTAATTTGTACGATTTTGGACAATAGAATGGGCAGAATTCCCATGGATTGGTAGGCTCAGTCCTAATGTGTGGCTCCAGGGGCCCCAGCCTGGAGGGTGTGTGGCCCTGGACTTTGAGGACAGAATCTGAAAACACAAACTCAGCTTAGGTTTGGGGATGTAGGTATGGCAGGCCTGATCTACAAACCATGAGAAGAACTCTTCAGGTTATGAAGAAAGTGCGAGTCTGAGGCGCTTGCTCAGGTTTTTGTCTCTGGATTTTGTATCAGCGATGGCACAATCTACAGACCTGAATTGAGATCTCGTGCATCTGAAGTCACGGCGCAGATCAGACGATCGCTCAACTTGGTGTTTCTGTCCCTGATGGACCTTTCACGAAGGGTGGCATCACGAGGCCAAAGGGGTTTTCCCACGATGGGATTTGTGAGAAGCTCCAAACTGCAAAGTGTCTTCTGCAGGACAATTGAGACCTGTTGTTTGGCTCCAGGCCAATGATTCTGAGCAGGGTTCTAAGGATGCATGGCTGGGTAGCCCACCTCGCATTCCAATTGTCTCCTAGAAACAAGACAGGTTAGATCTGCTGGATCTGGGGGAGCAACCGAGGAGGCTGAGTTGAAATGGACTCTCCTATGGATGGGTCCTAATGTGCTTTTGTGTCGATGGAGACCTTGGAATAAAGCGGTGGCACTGGGGCCCTGAAGTGTTCTCCTAAACAGAGGCTTTGACACAGCTCCAACGTGCAAGTTTCCCATGGGTAGATGAGATGTTTTGTGATGGGTGAGTCAAGAAACAGCCATATGCTGGTTTTGAAATCCAGGCCTCTGAGGAGAGATGCCTGGAAACTAAAGCAATGGATATGATTAGTGCCTAGGGGCCTGTTCTTTCCTTTTTACCTCTGGGGACATCTGTCTATGGGTCTGAGTACAGGTAGGTGCTCAGATGGGCTCAGATTGCCCCTGTTTTACCTGGGAAGCCACCACTAATGAGATGGATCAGGGACTTTGGAGGTTTATCCTTTTAGAAGGGATGTGGCCATTGGAATGGGCACACACAATTCCCTTGGAGAGGGCAAGTACAGTCCTCAGGTTTGGCTCCAGGGGCCTGAGCCTGTAGGTTGTGTAGGCCAGGGCTGTTTGGACAGTTGTCTGAAAACACAAACTTGGCTTATGTTTCAGGTCATAGGTTGGCAGGACTTATCTACAGACCATGAGGAGCATTTTCGGGATTTGAGAAAAGTGCGAGTGTGAGGCTCTTGCTCAAGTTTTTGTCTCTGGATATCGTGTCACTCATGGTCGTGAAATTTCTGGGTGACTTCATGGGAAATGGACGAGTCTTACTCCCTGGTGGTTTGGCCCAGTCCAAAGCTTTTGGGGTCACTCTGTGGGATGGAAGAAGTCCGTTTTTTTTTTTTTTTTTGATGTTGTTTTCATTTTAACCTCAGGTGTCCCACCAAATGAGGGATTCCAGAGTAGAGCCCTGGGGGGGTGGTGATTGGACAATCAGAAATCTGGTTAAAAATTGAGGCCTAGGGACATATCAAGCCCATTATGACATCTAATGGTCCAGTCACTGAGAGGACTTACTAGAGGACAGGACTCATGTTGAGAGTCACAATGCGTGTTTATGCCCTTGTCGCACTCAAGAATGGGCGGGGCCTCAGGGTGAATGCTGGTTTCTCCTACACTGAACGTTGGACAACGTGCCAACCACAAGGTTTCTTACCATGGGTAAGGGGGTGTTCTGATTTCTGCATCACACTCACCCCTGGGCAGTGATTGGAGATAAAGTCTCTGTTCTGAGGCCTGAAAACTGAGGTAGGGAAAAGATGATGACCTAAGGCCATGGCCGGTCTTATGTGCTCAGTGTGCGGTCTGCTTTCCGGGTGTTGGTCAAGAGGTCCGGGCTCAGGTTGTGTCCGACAGTGCATTAGTGCCCAGGTTAGACTGTATAATTTGGGTGAAGTCGAGTGCTGTGGAGGTTTATCCTCATTGAAGGTGCCTGGGCAGCTCATGAGGCAATAATTTTTTTCTAGAGGGCAGGCAGAGTGCTGCATTGTGGGTCCGGAATTGCCAAACTTGAGGGCTTCGGGGTCAGGAGTGTAAGGACGGAAGTCTGAGAAGACAAGCTAGACTTGGGTTTCAGGGCGAGGGCACGGCAGGTACCCCCTGCAGATCTGAACCAATACTCATGCATCTGAAGTCAGGGCGAGGATCAGACGTTGGCTCAGATTGGAGTTTCCGTGCATGACGGCCGCTTCATGAAGGGAGCGGAATCTCGAGGCCATTGAGGTTTTCCCACGTTGGGAGTTGTGGGATGCCCCCTACAAAGATTCCTTCTGCGGGACAATTGAGACCTGTTGGACAGCTTCAGGACATTCCATATGGAATGACTCCAGAGCACCGTTCGAGGATGGATGCCTGGGAGGCCAGCCTCGCATTCCAATTGTCTCCTAGCAACAAGACAGTTTAGATCTGATGGTTCTTCGGGAGCAACCGGGGTGGCTGAGTTGAAATGGACTTTCCTGAGGATGGGTCCTAATGTGTTTTTGTGTCCATGAGGGCCTTGGAATGGGGCGGTGGCACCGGGACCCTGAAGTACTCTCCTATGCTTTGGACATGGCTCCCATGCACAGGTTTCCTTGTGGAGACGAGATGAGTTCTGCTGGGTGCCTCAGCAAAACCCCTATGCTCGTATTGGAATCAGGCTTTTGAGGAGACATGCCTGTAAACCAAGGCAATGGATCCTATTATGGCCTAGGGTCCTGTCTGGTTCAATCTTCTTCTCTGGGGACATCCATCTATGGTATGAGTGGAGGTCGATTATCAGCTGGTGTCAGACAGCCCTTGTTTGTTCCGGGCGACCTACACGATTGGGATGGCCTCAGGGACTTTGGAGGTTTCTCCTAATTTGTACGATTTTGGACAATAGAATGGGCAGAATTCCCATGGATTGGTAGGCTCAGTCCTAATGTGTGGCTCCAGGGGCCCCAGCCTGGAGGGTGTGTGGCCCTGGACTTTGAGGACAGAAGTCTGAAAACACAAACTCAGCTTAGGTTTGGGGACGTAGGTATGGCAGGCCCGATCTACAAACCATGAGAAGAACTCTTCAGGTTATGAAGAAAGTGCGAGTCTGAGGCGCTTGCTCAGGTTTTTGTCTCTGGATTTTGTATCAGCGATGGCACAATCTACAGACCTGAATTGAGATCTCGTGCATCTGAAGTCACGGCGCAGATCAGACGATCGCTCAACTTGGTGTTTCTGTCCCTGATGGACCGTTCACGAAGGGTGGCATCACGAGGCCAAAGGGGTTTTCCCACGATGGGATTTGTGAGAAGCTCCAAACTGCAAAGTGTCTTCTGCAGGACAATTGAGACCTGTTGTTTGGCTCCAGGCCAATGATTCTGAGCAGGGTTCTAAGGATTCATGGCTGGGTAGCCCACCTCGCATTCCAATTGTCTCCTAGAAACAAGACAGGTTAGATCTGCTGGATCTGGGGGAGCAACCGAGGAGGCTGAGTTGAAATGGACTCTCCTATGGATGGGTCCTAATGTGCTTTTGTGTCGATGGAGACCTTGGAATAAAGCGGTGGCACTGGGGCCCTGAAGTGTTCTCCTAAACAGAGGCTTTGACACAGCTCCAACGTGCAAGTTTCCCATGGGTAGATGAGATGTTTTGTGATGGGTGAGTCAAGAAACAGCCATATGCTGGTTTTGAAATCCAGGCCTCTGAGGAGAGATGCCTGGAAACTAAAGCAATGGATATGATTAGTGCCTAGGGGCCTGTTCTTTCCTTTTTACCTCTGGGGACATCTGTCTATGGGTCTGAGTACAGGTAGGTGCTCAGATGGGCTCAGATTGCCCCTGTTTTACCTGGGAAGCCACCACTAATGAGATGGATCAGGGACTTTGGAGGTTTATCCTTTTAGAAGGGATGTGGCCATTGGAATGGGCACACACAATTCCCTTGGAGAGGGCAAGTACAGTCCTCAGGTTTGGCTCCAGGGGCCTGAGCCTGTAGGTTGTGTAGGCCAGGGCTGTTTGGACAGTTGTCTGAAAACACAAACTTGGCTTTTGTTTCAGGTCATAGGTTGGCAGGACTTATCTACAGACCATGAGGAGCATTTTCGGGATTTGAGAAAAGTGCGAGTGTGAGGCTCTTGCTCAAGTTTTTGTCTCTGGATATCGTGTCACTCATGGTCGTGAAATTTCTGGGTGACTTCATGGGAAATGGACGAGTCTTACTCCCTGGTGGTTTGGCCCAGTCCAAAGCTTTTGGGGTCACTCTGTGGGATGGAAGAAGTCCGATTTTTTTTTTTGAAGTTGTTTTCTTTTTAACCTCAGGTGTCCCACCAAATGAGGGATTCCAGAGTAGAGCCCTGGGGGGGGTGGTGATTGGACAATCAGAAATCTGGTTAAAAATTGAGGCCTAGGGACATATCAAGCCCATTATGACATCTAATGGTCCAGTCACTGAGAGGACTTACTAGAGGACAGGACTCATGTTGAGAGTCACAATGCGTGTTTATGCCCTTGTCGCACTCAAGAATGGGCAGGGCCTCAGGGTGAATGCTGGTTTCTCCTACACTGAACGTTGGACAACGTGCCAACCACAAGGTTTCTTACCATGGGTAAGGGGGTGTTCTGATTTCTGCATCACACTCACCCCTGGGCAGTGATTGGAGATAAAGTCTCTGTTCTGAGGCCTGAAAACTGAGGTAGGGAAAAGATGATGACCTAAGGCCATGGCCGGTCTTATGTGCTCAGTGTGCGGTCTGCTTTCCGGGTGTTGGTCAAGAGGTCCGGGCTCAGGTTGTGTCCGACAGTGCATTAGTGCCCAGGTTAGACTGTATAATTTGGGTGAAGTCGAGTGCTGTGGAGGTTTATCCTCATTGAAGGTGCCTGGGCAGCTCATGAGGCAATAATTTTTTTCTAGAGGGCAGGCAGAGTGCTGCATTGTGGGTCCGGAATTGCCAAACTTGAGGGCTTCGGGGTCAGGAGTGTAAGGACGGAAGTCTGAGAAGACAAGCTAGACTTGGGTTTCAGGGCGAGGGCACGGCAGGTACCCCCTGCAGATCTGAACCAATACCCATGCATCTGAAGTCAGGGCGAGGATCAGACGTTGGCTCAGGTTGGAGTTTCCGTGCATGACGGCCGCTTCATGAAGGGAGCGGAATCTCGAGGCCATTGAGGTTTTCCCACGTTGGGAGTTGTGGGATGCCCCCTACAAAGATTCCTTCTGCGGGACAATTGAGACCTGTTGGACAGCTTCAGGACATTCCATATGGAATGACTCCAGAGCACCGTTCGAGGATGGATGCCTGGGAGGCCAGCCTCGCATTCCAATTGTCTCCTAGCAACAAGACAGTTTAGATCTGATGGTTCTGCGGGAGCAACCGGGGTGGCTGAGTTGAAATGGACTTTCCTGAGGATGGGTCCTAATGTGTTTTTGTGTCCATGAGGGCCTTGGAATGGGGCGGTGGCACCGGGACCCTGAAGTACTCTCCTATGCTTTGGACATGGCTCCCATGCACAGGTTTCCTTGTGGAGACGAGATGAGTTCTGCTGGGTGCCTCAGCAAAACCCCTATGCTCGTATTGGAATCAGGCTTTTGAGGAGACATGCCTGTAAACCAAGGCAATGGATCCTATTATGGCCTAGGGTCCTGTCTGGTTCAATCTTCTCCTCTGGGGACATCCATTTATGGTATGAGTGGAGGTAGATTATCAGCTGGTGTCAGACAGCCCTTGTTTGTTCCGGGCGACCTACACGATTGGGATGGCCTCAGGGACTTTGGAGGTTTCTCCTAATTTGTACGATTTTGGACAATAGAATGGGCAGAATTCCCATGGATTGGTAGGCTCAGTCCTAATGTGTGGCTCCAGGGGCCCCAGCCTGGAGGGTGTGTGGCCCTGGACTTTGAGGACAGAAGTCTGAAAACACAAACTCAGCTTAGGTTTGGGGACGTAGGTATGGCAGGCCCGATCTACAAACCATGAGAAGAACTCTTCAGGTTATGAAGAAAGTGCGAGTCTGAGGCGCTTGCTCAGGTTTTTGTCTCTGGATTTTGTATCAGCGATGGCACAATCTACAGACCTGAATTGAGATCTCGTGCATCTGAAGTCACGGCGCAGATCAGACGATCGCTCAAGTTGGTGTTTCTGTCCCTGATGGACCTTTCACGAAGGGTGGCATCACGAGGCCAAAGGGGTTTTCCCACGATGGGATTTGTGAGAAGCTCCAAACTGCAAAGTGTCTTCTGCAGGACAATTGAGACCTGTTGTTTGGCTCCAGGCCAATGATTCTGAGCAGGGTTCTAAGGATGCATGGCTGGGTAGCCCACCTCGCATTCCAATTGTCTCCTAGAAACAAGACAGGTTAGATCTGCTGGATCTGGGGGAGCAACCGAGGAGGCTGAGTTGAAATGGACTCTCCTATGGATGGGTCCTAATGTGCTTTTGTGTCGATGGAGACCTTGGAATAAAGCGGTGGCACTGGGGCCCTGAAGTGTTCTCCTAAACAGAGGCTTTGACACAGCTCCAACGTGCAAGTTTCCCATGGGTAGATGAGATGTTTTGTGATGGGTGAGTCAAGAAACAGCCATATGCTGGTTTTGAAATCCAGGCCTCTGAGGAGAGATGCCTGGAAACTAAAGCAATGGATATGATTAGTGCCTAGGGGCCTGTTCTTTCCTTTTTACCTCTGGGGACATCTGTCTATGGGTCTGAGTACAGGTAGGTGCTCAGATGGGCTCAGATTGCCCCTGTTTTACCTGGGAAGCCACCACTAATGAGATGGATCAGGGACTTTGGAGGTTTATCCTTTTAGAAGGGATGTGGCCATTGGAATGGGCACACACAATTCCCTTGGAGAGGGCAAGTACAGTCCTCAGGTTTGGCTCCAGGGGCCTGAGCCTGTAGGTTGTGTAGGCCAGGGCTGTTTGGACAGTTGTCTGAAAACACAAACTTGGCTTATGTTTCAGGTCATAGGTTGGCAGGACTTATCTACAGACCATGAGGAGCATTTTCGGGATTTGAGAAAAGTGCGAGTGTGAGGCTCTTGCTCAAGTTTTTGTCTCTGGATATCGTGTCACTCATGGTCGTGAAATTTCTGGGTGACTTCATGGGAAATGGACGAGTCTTACTCCCTGGTGGTTTGGCCCAGTCCAAAGCTTTTGGGGTCACTCTGTGGGATGGAAGAAGTCCGATTTTTTTTTTTTGAAGTTGTTTTCTTTTTAACCTCAGGTGTCCCACCAAATGAGGGATTCCAGAGTAGAGCCCTGGGGGGGGTGGTGATTGGACAATCAGAAATCTGGTTAAAAATTGAGGCCTAGGGACATATCAAGCCCATTATGACATCTAATGGTCCAGTCACTGAGAGGACTTACTAGAGGACAGGACTCATGTTGAGAGTCACAATGCGTGTTTATGCCCTTGTCGCACTCAAGAATGGGCAGGGCCTCAGGGTGAATGCTGGTTTCTCCTACACTGAACGTTGGACAACGTGCCAACCACAAGGTTTCTTACCATGGGTAAGGGGGTGTTCTGATTTCTGCATCACACTCACCCCTGGGCAGTGATTGGAGATAAAGTCTCTGTTCTGAGGCCTGAAAACTGAGGTAGGGAAAAGATGATGACCTAAGGCCATGGCCGGTCTTATGTGCTCAGTGTGCGGTCTGCTTTCCGGGTGTTGGTCAAGAGGTCCGGGCTCAGGTTGTGTCCGACAGTGCATTAGTGCCCAGGTTAGACTGTATAATTTGGGTGAAGTCGAGTGCTGTGGAGGTTTATCCTCATTGAAGGTGCCTGGGCAGCTCATGAGGCAATAATTTTTTTCTAGAGGGCAGGCAGAGTGCTGCATTGTGGGTCCGGAATTGCCAAACTTGAGGGCTTCGGGGTCAGGAGTGTAAGGACGGAAGTCTGAGAAGACAAGCTAGACTTGGGTTTCAGGGCGAGGGCACGGCAGGTACCCCCTGCAGATCTGAACCAATACCCATGCATCTGAAGTCAGGGCGAGGATCAGACGTTGGCTCAGGTTGGAGTTTCCGTGCATGACGGCCGCTTCATGAAGGGAGCGGAATCTCGAGGCCATTGAGGTTTTCCCACGTTGGGAGTTGTGGGATGCCCCCTACAAAGATTCCTTCTGCGGGACAATTGAGACCTGTTGGACAGCTTCAGGACATTCCATATGGAATGACTCCAGAGCACCGTTCGAGGATGGATGCCTGGGAGGCCAGCCTCGCATTCCAATTGTCTCCTAGCAACAAGACAGTTTAGATCTGATGGTTCTGCGGGAGCAACCGGGGTGGCTGAGTTGAAATGGACTTTCCTGAGGATGGGTCCTAATGTGTTTTTGTGTCCATGAGGGCCTTGGAATGGGGCGGTGGCACCGGGACCCTGAAGTACTCTCCTATGCTTTGGACATGGCTCCCATGCACAGGTTTCCTTGTGGAGACGAGATGAGTTCTGCTGGGTGCCTCAGCAAAACCCCTATGCTCGTATTGGAATCAGGCTTTTGAGGAGACATGCCTGTAAACCAAGGCAATGGATCCTATTATGGCCTAGGGTCCTGTCTGGTTCAATCTTCTCCTCTGGGGACATCCATTTATGGTATGAGTGGAGGTAGATTATCAGCTGGTGTCAGACAGCCCTTGTTTGTTCCGGGCGACCTACACGATTGGGATGGCCTCAGGGACTTTGGAGGTTTCTCCTAATTTGTACGATTTTGGACAATAGAATGGGCAGAATTCCCATGGATTGGTAGGCTCAGTCCTAATGTGTGGCTCCAGGGGCCCCAGCCTGGAGGGTGTGTGGCCCTGGACTTTGAGGACAGAAGTCTGAAAACACAAACTCAGCTTAGGTTTGGGGACGTAGGTATGGCAGGCCCGATCTACAAACCATGAGAAGAACTCTTCAGGTTATGAAGAAAGTGCGAGTCTGAGGCGCTTGCTCAGGTTTTTGTCTCTGGATTTTGTATCAGCGATGGCACAATCTACAGACCTGAATTGAGATCTCGTGCATCTGAAGTCACGGCGCAGATCAGACGATCGCTCAAGTTGGTGTTTCTGTCCCTGATGGACCTTTCACGAAGGGTGGCATCACGAGGCCAAAGGGGTTTTCCCACGATGGGATTTGTGAGAAGCTCCAAACTGCAAAGTGTCTTCTGCAGGACAATTGAGACCTGTTGTTTGGCTCCAGGCCAATGATTCTGAGCAGGGTTCTAAGGATGCATGGCTGGGTAGCCCACCTCGCATTCCAATTGTCTCCTAGAAACAAGACAGGTTAGATCTGCTGGATCTGGGGGAGCAACCGAGGAGGCTGAGTTGAAATGGACTCTCCTATGGATGGGTCCTAATGTGCTTTTGTGTCGATGGAGACCTTGGAATAAAGCGGTGGCACTGGGGCCCTGAAGTGTTCTCCTAAACAGAGGCTTTGACACAGCTCCAACGTGCAAGTTTCCCATGGGTAGATGAGATGTTTTGTGATGGGTGAGTCAAGAAACAGCCATATGCTGGTTTTGAAATCCAGGCCTCTGAGGAGAGATGCCTGGAAACTAAAGCAATGGATATGATTAGTGCCTAGGGGCCTGTTCTTTCCTTTTTACCTCTGGGGACATCTGTCAATGGGTCTGAGTACAGGTAGGTGCTCAGATGGGCTCAGATTGCCCCTGTTTTACCTGGGAAGCCACCACTAATGAGATGGATCAGGGACTTTGGAGGTTTATCCTTTTAGAAGGGATGTGGCCATTGGAATGGGCACACACAATTCCCTTGGAGAGGGCAAGTACAGTCCTCAGGTTTGGCTCCAGGGGCCTGAGCCTGTAGGTTGTGTAGGCCAGGGCTGTTTGGACAGTTGTCTGAAAACACAAACTTGGCTTATGTTTCAGGTCATAGGTTGGCAGGACTTATCTACAGACCATGAGGAGCATTTTCGGGATTTGAGAAAAGTGCGAGTGTGAGGCTCTTGCTCAAGTTTTTGTCTCTGGATATCGTGTCACTCATGGTCGTGAAATTTCTGGGTGACTTCATGGGAAATGGACGAGTCTTACTCCCTGGTGGTTTGGCCCAGTCCAAAGCTTTTGCGGTCACTCTGTGGGATGGAAGAAGTCCGTTTTTTTTTTTTTGATGTTGTTTTCTTTTTAACCTCAGGTGTCCCACCAAATGAGGGATTCCAGAGTAGAGCCCTGGGGGGGTGGTGATTGGACAATCAGAAATCTGGTTAAAAATTGAGGCCTAGGGACATATCAAGCCCATTATGACATCTAATGGTCCAGTCACTGAGAGGACTTACTAGAGGACAGGACTCATGTTGAGAGTCACAATGCGTGTTTATGCCCTTGTCGCACTCAAGAATGGGCGGGGCCTCAGGGTGAATGCTGGTTTCTCCTACACTGAACGTTGGACAACGTGCCAACCACAAGGTTTCTTACCATGGGTAAGGGGGTGTTCTGATTTCTGCATCACACTCACCCCTGGGCAGTGATTGGAGATAAAGTCTCTGTTCTGAGGCCTGAAAACTGAGGTAGGGAAAAGATGATGACCTAAGGCCATGGCCGGTCTTATGTGCTCAGTGTGCGGTCTGCTTTCCGGGTGTTGGTCAAGAGGTCCGGGCTCAGGTTGTGTCCGACAGTGCATTAGTGCCCAGGTTAGACTGTATAATTTGGGTGAAGTCGAGTGCTGTGGAGGTTTATCCTCATTGAAGGTGCCTGGGCAGCTCATGAGGCAATAATTTTTTTCTAGAGGGCAGGCAGAGTGCTGCATTGTGGGTCCGGAATTGCCAAACTTGAGGGCTTCGGGGTCAGGAGTGTAAGGACGGAAGTCTGAGAAGACAAGCTAGACTTGGGTTTCAGGGCGAGGGCACGGCAGGTACCCCCTGCAGATCTGAACCAATACCCATGCATCTGAAGTCAGGGCGAGGATCAGACGTTGGCTCAGGTTGGAGTTTCCGTGCATGACGGCCGCTTCATGAAGGGAGCGGAATCTCGAGGCCATTGAGGTTTTCCCACGTTGGGAGTTGTGGGATGCCCCCTACAAAGATTCCTTCTGCGGGACAATTGAGACCTGTTGGACAGCTTCAGGACATTCCATAAGGAATGACTCCAGAGCACCGTTCGAGGATGGATGCCTGGGAGGCCAGCCTCGCATTCCAATTGTCTCCTAGCAACAAGACAGTTTAGATCTGATGGTTCTGCGGGAGCAACCGGGGTGGCTGAGTTGAAATGGACTTTCCTGAGGATGGGTCCTAATGTGTTTTTGTGTCCATGAGGGCCTTGGAATGGGGCGGTGGCACCGGGACCCTGAAGTACTCTCCTATGCTTTGGACATGGCTCCCATGCACAGGTTTCCTTGTGGAGACGAGATGAGTTCTGCTGGGTGCCTCAGCAAAACCCCTATGCTCGTATTGGAATCAGGCTTTTGAGGAGACATGCCTGTAAACCAAGGCAATGGATCCTATTATGGCCTAGGGTCCTGTCTGGTTCAATCTTCTCCTCTGGGGACATCCATTTATGGTATGAGTGGAGGTAGATTATCAGCTGGTGTCAGACAGCCCTTGTTTGTTCCGGGCGACCTACACGATTGGGATGGCCTCAGGGACTTTGGAGGTTTCTCCTAATTTGTACGATTTTGGACAATAGAATGGGCAGAATTCCCATGGATTGGTAGGCTCAGTCCTAATGTGTGGCTCCAGGGGCCCCAGCCTGGAGGGTGTGTGGCCCTGGACTTTGAGGACAGAAGTCTGAAAACACAAACTCAGCTTAGGTTTGGGGACGTAGGTATGGCAGGCCCGATCTACAAACCATGAGAAGAACTCTTCAGGTTATGAAGAAAGTGCGAGTCTGAGGCGCTTGCTCAGGTTTTTGTCTCTGGATTTTGTATCAGCGATGGCACAATCTACAGACCTGAATTGAGATCTCGTGCAACTGAAGTCACGGCGCAGATCAGACGATCGCTCAACTTGGTGTTTCTGTCCCTGATGGACCTTTCACGAAGGGTGGCATCACGAGGCCAAAGGGGTTTTCCCACGATGGGATTTGTGAGAAGCTCCAAACTGCAAAGTGTCTTCTGCAGGACAATTGAGACCTGTTGTTTGGCTCCAGGCCAATGATTCTGAGCAGGGTTCTAAGGATGCATGGCTGGGTAGCCCACCTCGCATTCCAATTGTCTCCTAGAAACAAGACAGGTTAGATCTGCTGGATCTGGGGGAGCAACCGAGGAGGCTGAGTTGAAATGGACTCTCCTATGGATGGGTCCTAATGTGCTTTTGTGTCGATGGAGACCTTGGAATAAAGCGGTGGCACTGGGGCCCTGAAGTGTTCTCCTAAACAGAGGCTTTGACACAGCTCCAACGTGCAAGTTTCCCATGGGTAGATGAGATGTTTTGTGATGGGTGAGTCAAGAAACAGCCATATGCTGGTTTTGAAATCCAGGCCTCTGAGGAGAGATGCCTGGAAACTAAAGCAATGGATATGATTAGTGCCTAGGGGCCTGTTCTTTCCTTTTTACCTCTGGGGACATCTGTCTATGGGTCTGAGTACAGGTAGGTGCTCAGATGGGCTCAGATTGCCCCTGTTTTACCTGGGAAGCCACCACTAATGAGATGGATCAGGGACTTTGGAGGTTTATCCTTTTAGAAGGGATGTGGCCATTGGAATGGGCACACACAATTCCCTTGGAGAGGGCAAGTACAGTCCTCAGGTTTGGCTCCAGGGGCCTGAGCCTGTAGGTTGTGTAGGCCAGGGCTGTTTGGACAGTTGTCTGAAAACACAAACTTGGCTTATGTTTCAGGTCATAGGTTGGCAGGACTTATCTACAGACCATGAGGAGCATTTTCGGGATTTGAGAAAAGTGCGAGTGTGAGGCTCTTGCTCAAGTTTTTGTCTCTGGATATCGTGTCACTCATGGTCGTGAAATTTCTGGGTGACTTCATGGGAAATGGACGAGTCTTACTCCCTGGTGGTTTGGCCCAGTCCAAAGCTTTTGGGGTCACTCTGTGGGATGGAAGAAGTCCGTTTTTTTTTTTTTTTGATGTTGTTTTCTTTTTAACCTCAGGTGTCCCACCAAATGAGGGATTCCAGAGTAGAGCCCTGGGGGGGTGGTGATTGGACAATCAGAAATCTGGTTAAAAATTGAGGCCTAGGGACATATCAAGCCCATTATGACATCTAATGGTCCAGTCACTGAGAGGACTTACTAGAGGACAGGACTCATGTTGAGAGTCACAATGCGTGTTTATGCCCTTGTCGCACTCAAGAATGGGTGGGGCCTCAGGGTGAATGCTGGTTTCTCCTACACTGAACGTTGGACAACGTGCCAACCACAAGGTTTCTTACCATGGGTAAGGGGGTGTTCTGATTTCTGCATCACACTCACCCCTGGGCAGTGATTGGAGATAAAGTCTCTGTTCTGAGGCCTGAAAACTGAGGTAGGGAAAAGATGATGACCTAAGGCCATGGCCGGTCTTATGTGCTCAGTGTGCGGTCTGCTTTCCGGGTGTTGGTCAAGAGGTCCGGGCTCAGGTTGTGTCCGACAGTGCATTAGTGCCCAGGTTAGACTGTATAATTTGGGTGAAGTCGAGTGCTGTGGAGGTTTATCCTCATTGAAGGTGCCTGGGCAGCTCATGAGGCAATAATTTTTTTCTAGAGGGCAGGCAGAGTGCTGCATTGTGGGTCCGGAATTGCCAAACTTGAGGGCTTCGGGGTCAGGAGTGTAAGGACGGAAGTCTGAGAAGACAAGCTAGACTTGGGTTTCAGGGCGAGGGCACGGCAGGTACCCCCTGCAGATCTGAACCAATACTCATGCATCTGAAGTCAGGGCGAGGATCAGACGTTGGCTCAGGTTGGAGTTTCCGTGCATGACGGCCGCTTCATGAAGGGAGCGGAATCTCGAGGCCATTGAGGTTTTCCCACGTTGGGAGTTGTGGGATGCCCCCTACAAAGATTCCTTCTGCGGGACAATTGAGACCTGTTGGACAGCTTCAGGACATTCCATATGGAATGACTCCAGAGCACCGTTCGAGGATGGATGCCTGGGAGGCCAGCCTCGCATTCCAATTGTCTCCTAGCAACAAGACAGTTTAGATCTGATGGTTCTGCGGGAGCAACCGGGGTGGCTGAGTTGAAATGGACTTTCCTGAGGATGGGTCCTAATGTGTTTTTGTGTCCATGAGGGCCTTGGAATGGGGCGGTGGCACCGGGACCCTGAAGTACTCTCCTATGCTTTGGACATGGCTCCCATGCACAGGTTTCCTTGTGGAGACGAGATGAGTTCTGCTGGGTGCCTCAGCAAAACCCCTATGCTCGTATTGGAATCAGGCTTTTGAGGAGACATGCCTGTAAACCAAGGCAATGGATCCTATTATGGCCTAGGGTCCTGTCTGGTTCAATCTTCTCCTCTGGGGACATCCATTTATGGTATGAGTGGAGGTAGATTATCAGCTGGTGTCAGACAGCCCTTGTTTGTTCCGGGCGACCTACACGATTGGGATGGCCTCAGGGACTTTGGAGGTTTCTCCTAATTTGTACGATTTTGGACAATAGAATGGGCAGAATTCCCATGGATTGGTAGGCTCAGTCCTAATGTGTGGCTCCAGGGGCCCCAGCCTGGAGGGTGTGTGGCCCTGGACTTTGAGGACAGAAGTCTGAAAACACAAACTCAGCTTAGGTTTGGGGACGTAGGTATGGCAGGCCCGATCTACAAACCATGAGAAGAACTCTTCAGGTTATGAAGAAAGTGCGAGTCTGAGGCGCTTGCTCAGGTTTTTGTCTCTGGATTTTGTATCAGCGATGGCACAATCTACAGACCTGAATTGAGATCTCGTGCAACTGAAGTCACGGCGCAGATCAGACGATCGCTCAACTTGGTGTTTCTGTCCCTGATGGACCTTTCACGAAGGGTGGCATCACGAGGCCAAAGGGGTTTTCCCACGATGGGATTTGTGAGAAGCTCCAAACTGCAAAGTGTCTTCTGCAGGACAATTGAGACCTGTTGTTTGGCTCCAGGCCAATGATTCTGAGCAGGGTTCTAAGGATGCATGGCTGGGTAGCCCACCTCGCATTCCAATTGTCTCCTAGAAACAAGACAGGTTAGATCTGCTGGATCTGGGGGAGCAACCGAGGAGGCTGAGTTGAAATGGACTCTCCTATGGATGGGTCCTAATGTGCTTTTGTGTCGATGGAGACCTTGGAATAAAGCGGTGGCACTGGGGCCCTGAAGTGTTCTCCTAAACAGAGGCTTTGACACAGCTCCAACGTGCAAGTTTCCCATGGGTAGATGAGATGTTTTGTGATGGGTGAGTCAAGAAACAGCCATATGCTGGTTTTGAAATCCAGGCCTCTGAGGAGAGATGCCTGGAAACTAAAGCAATGGATATGATTAGTGCCTAGGGGCCTGTTCTTTCCTTTTTACCTCTGGGGACATCTGTCTATGGGTCTGAGTACAGGTAGGTGCTCAGATGGGCTCAGATTGCCCCTGTTTTACCTGGGAAGCCACCACTAATGAGATGGATCAGGGACTTTGGAGGTTTATCCTTTTAGAAGGGATGTGGCCATTGGAATGGGCACACACAATTCCCTTGGAGAGGGCAAGTACAGTCCTCAGGTTTGGCTCCAGGGGCCTGAGCCTGTAGGTTGTGTAGGCCAGGGCTGTTTGGACAGTTGTCTGAAAACACAAACTTGGCTTATGTTTCAGGTCATAGGTTGGCAGGACTTATCTACAGACCATGAGGAGCATTTTCGGGATTTGAGAAAAGTGCGAGTGTGAGGCTCTTGCTCAAGTTTTTGTCTCTGGATATCGTGTCACTCATGGTCGTGAAATTTCTGGGTGACTTCATGGGAAATGGACGAGTCTTACTCCCTGGTGGTTTGGCCCAGTCCAAAGCTTTTGGGGTCACTCTGTGGGATGGAAGAAGTCCGTTTTTTTTTTTTTGATGTTGTTTTCTTTTTAACCTCAGGTGTCCCACCAAATGAGGGATTCCAGAGTAGAGCCCTGGGGGGGTGGTGATTGGACAATCAGAAATCTGGTTAAAAATTGAGGCCTAGGGACATATCAAGCCCATTATGACATCTAATGGTCCAGTCACTGAGAGGACTTACTAGAGGACAGGACTCATGTTGAGAGTCACAATGCGTGTTTATGCCCTTGTCGCACTCAAGAATGGGCGGGGCCTCAGGGTGAATGCTGGTTTCTCCTACACTGAACGTTGGACAACGTGCCAACCACAAGGTTTCTTACCATGGGTAAGGGGGTGTTCTGATTTCTGCATCACACTCACCCCTGGGCAGTGATTGGAGATAAAGTCTCTGTTCTGAGGCCTGAAAACTGAGGTAGGGAAAAGATGATGACCTAAGGCCATGGCCGGTCTTATGTGCTCAGTGTGCGGTCTGCTTTCCGGGTGTTGGTCAAGAGGTCCGGGCTCAGGTTGTGTCCGACAGTGCATTAGTGCCCAGGTTAGACTGTATAATTTGGGTGAAGTCGAGTGCTGTGGAGGTTTATCCTCATTGAAGGTGCCTGGGCAGCTCATGAGGCAATAATTTTTTTCTAGAGGGCAGGCAGAGTGCTGCATTGTGGGTCCGGAATTGCCAAACTTGAGGGCTTCGGGGTCAGGAGTGTAAGGACGGAAGTCTGAGAAGACAAGCTAGACTTGGGTTTCAGGGCGAGGGCACGGCAGGTACCCCCTGCAGATCTGAACCAATACTCATGCATCTGAAGTCAGGGCGAGGATCAGACGTTGGCTCAGGTTGGAGTTTCCGTGCATGACGGCCGCTTCATGAAGGGAGCGGAATCTCGAGGCCATTGAGGTTTTCCCACGTTGGGAGTTGTGGGATGCCCCCTACAAAGATTCCTTCTGCGGGACAATTGAGACCTGTTGGACAGCTTCAGGACATTCCATATGGAATGACTCCAGAGCACCGTTCGAGGATGGATGCCTGGGAGGCCAGCCTCGCATTCCAATTGTCTCCTAGCAACAAGACAGTTTAGATCTGATGGTTCTGCGGGAGCAACCGGGGTGGCTGAGTTGAAATGGACTTTCCTGAGGATGGGTCCTAATGTGTTTTTGTGTCCATGAGGGCCTTGGAATGGGGCGGTGGCACCGGGACCCTGAAGTACTCTCCTATGCTTTGGACATGGCTCCCATGCACAGGTTTCCTTGTGGAGACGAGATGAGTTCTGCTGGGTGCCTCAGCAAAACCCCTATGCTCGTATTGGAATCAGGCTTTTGAGGAGACATGCCTGTAAACCAAGGCAATGGATCCTATTATGGCCTAGGGTCCTGTCTGGTTCAATCTTCTCCTCTGGGGACATCCATTTATGGTATGAGTGGAGGTAGATTATCAGCTGGTGTCAGACAGCCCTTGTTTGTTCCGGGCGACCTACACGATTGGGATGGCCTCAGGGACTTTGGAGGTTTCTCCTAATTTGTACGATTTTGGACAATAGAATGGGCAGAATTCCCATGGATTGGTAGGCTCAGTCCTAATGTGTGGCTCCAGGGGCCCCAGCCTGGAGGGTGTGTGGCCCTGGACTTTGAGGACAGAAGTCTGAAAACACAAACTCAGCTTAGGTTTGGGGACGTAGGTATGGCAGGCCCGATCTACAAACCATGAGAAGAACTCTTCAGGTTATGAAGAAAGTGCGAGTCTGAGGCGCTTGCTCAGGTTTTTGTCTCTGGATTTTGTATCAGCGATGGCACAATCTACAGACCTGAATTGAGATCTCGTGCAACTGAAGTCACGGCGCAGATCAGACGATCGCTCAACTTGGTGTTTCTGTCCCTGATGGACCTTTCACGAAGGGTGGCATCACGAGGCCAAAGGGGTTTTCCCACGATGGGATTTGTGAGAAGCTCCAAACTGCAAAGTGTCTTCTGCAGGACAATTGAGACCTGTTGTTTGGCTCCAGGCCAATGATTCTGAGCAGGGTTCTAAGGATGCATGGCTGGGTAGCCCACCTCGCATTCCAATTGTCTCCTAGAAACAAGACAGGTTAGATCTGCTGGATCTGGGGGAGCAACCGAGGAGGCTGAGTTGAAATGGACTCTCCTATGGATGGGTCCTAATGTGCTTTTGTGTCGATGGAGACCTTGGAATAAAGCGGTGGCACTGGGGCCCTGAAGTGTTCTCCTAAACAGAGGCTTTGACACAGCTCCAACGTGCAAGTTTCCCATGGGTAGATGAGATGTTTTGTGATGGGTGAGTCAAGAAACAGCCATATGCTGGTTTTGAAATCCAGGCCTCTGAGGAGAGATGCCTGGAAACTAAAGCAATGGATATGATTAGTGCCTAGGGGCCTGTTCTTTCCTTTTTACCTCTGGGGACATCTGTCTATGGGTCTGAGTACAGGTAGGTGCTCAGATGGGCTCAGATTGCCCCTGTTTTACCTGGGAAGCCACCACTAATGAGATGGATCAGGGACTTTGGAGGTTTATCCTTTTAGAAGGGATGTGGCCATTGGAATGGGCACACACAATTCCCTTGGAGAGGGCAAGTACAGTCCTCAGGTTTGGCTCCAGGGGCCTGAGCCTGTAGGTTGTGTAGGCCAGGGCTGTTTGGACAGTTGTCTGAAAACACAAACTTGGCTTATGTTTCAGGTCATAGGTTGGCAGGACTTATCTACAGACCATGAGGAGCATTTTCGGGATTTGAGAAAAGTGCGAGTGTGAGGCTCTTGCTCAAGTTTTTGTCTCTGGATATCGTGTCACTCATGGTCGTGAAATTTCTGGGTGACTTCATGGGAAATGGACGAGTCTTACTCCCTGGTGGTTTGGCCCAGTCCAAAGCTTTTGGGGTCACTCTGTGGGATGGAAGAAGTCCGTTTTTTTTTTTTTTTGATGTTGTTTTCTTTTTAACCTCAGGTGTCCCACCAAATGAGGGATTCCAGAGTAGAGCCCTGGGGGGGTGGTGATTGGACAATCAGAAATCTGGTTAAAAATTGAGGCCTAGGGACATATCAAGCCCATTATGACATCTAATGGTCCAGTCACTGAGAGGACTTACTAGAGGACAGGACTCATGTTGAGAGTCACAATGCGTGTTTATGCCCTTGTCGCACTCAAGAATGGGCGGGGCCTCAGGGTGAATGCTGGTTTCTCCTACACTGAACGTTGGACAACGTGCCAACCACAAGGTTTCTTACCATGGGTAAGGGGGTGTTCTGATTTCTGCATCACACTCACCCCTGGGCAGTGATTGGAGATAAAGTCTCTGTTCTGAGGCCTGAAAACTGAGGTAGGGAAAAGATGATGACCTAAGGCCATGGCCGGTCTTATGTGCTCAGTGTGCGGTCTGCTTTCCGGGTGTTGGTCAAGAGGTCCGGGCTCAGGTTGTGTCCGACAGTGCATTAGTGCCCAGGTTAGACTGTATAATTTGGGTGAAGTCGAGTGCTGTGGAGGTTTATCCTCATTGAAGGTGCCTGGGCAGCTCATGAGGCAATAATTTTTTTCTAGAGGGCAGGCAGAGTGCTGCATTGTGGGTCCGGAATTGCCAAACTTGAGGGCTTCGGGGTCAGGAGTGTAAGGACGGAAGTCTGAGAAGACAAGCTAGACTTGGGTTTCAGGGCGAGGGCACGGCAGGTACCCCCTGCAGATCTGAACCAATACTCATGCATCTGAAGTCAGGGCGAGGATCAGACGTTGGCTCAGGTTGGAGTTTCCGTGCATGACGGCCGCTTCATGAAGGGAGCGGAATCTCGAGGCCATTGAGGTTTTCCCACGTTGGGAGTTGTGGGATGCCCCCTACAAAGATTCCTTCTGCGGGACAATTGAGACCTGTTGGACAGCTTCAGGACATTCCATATGGAATGACTCCAGAGCACCGTTCGAGGATGGATGCCTGGGAGGCCAGCCTCGCATTCCAATTGTCTCCTAGCAACAAGACAGTTTAGATCTGATGGTTCTGCGGGAGCAACCGGGGTGGCTGAGTTGAAATGGACTTTCCTGAGGATGGGTCCTAATGTGTTTTTGTGTCCATGAGGGCCTTGGAATGGGGCGGTGGCACCGGGACCCTGAAGTACTCTCCTATGCTTTGGACATGGCTCCCATGCACAGGTTTCCTTGTGGAGACGAGATGAGTTCTGCTGGGTGCCTCAGCAAAACCCCTATGCTCGTATTGGAATCAGGCTTTTGAGGAGACATGCCTGTAAACCAAGGCAATGGATCCTATTATGGCCTAGGGTCCTGTCTGGTTCAATCTTCTCCTCTGGGGACATCCATTTATGGTATGAGTGGAGGTAGATTATCAGCTGGTGTCAGACAGCCCTTGTTTGTTCCGGGCGACCTACACGATTGGGATGGCCTCAGGGACTTTGGAGGTTTCTCCTAATTTGTACGATTTTGGACAATAGAATGGGCAGAATTCCCATGGATTGGTAGGCTCAGTCCTAATGTGTGGCTCCAGGGGCCCCAGCCTGGAGGGTGTGTGGCCCTGGACTTTGAGGACAGAAGTCTGAAAACACAAACTCAGCTTAGGTTTGGGGACGTAGGTATGGCAGGCCCGATCTACAAACCATGAGAAGAACTCTTCAGGTTATGAAGAAAGTGCGAGTCTGAGGCGCTTGCTCAGGTTTTTGTCTCTGGATTTTGTATCAGCGATGGCACAATCTACAGACCTGAATTGAGATCTCGTGCAACTGAAGTCACGGCGCAGATCAGACGATCGCTCAACTTGGTGTTTCTGTCCCTGATGGACCTTTCACGAAGGGTGGCATCACGAGGCCAAAGGGGTTTTCCCACGATGGGATTTGTGAGAAGCTCCAAACTGCAAAGTGTCTTCTGCAGGACAATTGAGACCTGTTGTTTGGCTCCAGGCCAATGATTCTGAGCAGGGTTCTAAGGATGCATGGCTGGGTAGCCCACCTCGCATTCCAATTGTCTCCTAGAAACAAGACAGGTTAGATCTGCTGGATCTGGGGGAGCAACCGAGGAGGCTGAGTTGAAATGGACTCTCCTATGGATGGGTCCTAATGTGCTTTTGTGTCGATGGAGACCTTGGAATAAAGCGGTGGCACTGGGGCCCTGAAGTGTTCTCCTAAACAGAGGCTTTGACACAGCTCCAACGTGCAAGTTTCCCATGGGTAGATGAGATGTTTTGTGATGGGTGAGTCAAGAAACAGCCATATGCTGGTTTTGAAATCCAGGCCTCTGAGGAGAGATGCCTGGAAACTAAAGCAATGGATATGATTAGTGCCTAGGGGCCTGTTCTTTCCTTTTTACCTCTGGGGACATCTGTCTATGGGTCTGAGTACAGGTAGGTGCTCAGATGGGCTCAGATTGCCCCTGTTTTACCTGGGAAGCCACCACTAATGAGATGGATCAGGGACTTTGGAGGTTTATCCTTTTAGAAGGGATGTGGCCATTGGAATGGGCACACACAATTCCCTTGGAGAGGGCAAGTACAGTCCTCAGGTTTGGCTCCAGGGGCCTGAGCCTGTAGGTTGTGTAGGCCAGGGCTGTTTGGACAGTTGTCTGAAAACACAAACTTGGCTTATGTTTCAGGTCATAGGTTGGCAGGACTTATCTACAGACCATGAGGAGCATTTTCGGGATTTGAGAAAAGTGCGAGTGTGAGGCTCTTGCTCAAGTTTTTGTCTCTGGATATCGTGTCACTCATGGTCGTGAAATTTCTGGGTGACTTCATGGGAAATGGACGAGTCTTACTCCCTGGTGGTTTGGCCCAGTCCAAAGCTTTTGGGGTCACTCTGTGGGATGGAAGAAGTCCGTTTTTTTTTTTTTTTGATGTTGTTTTCTTTTTAACCTCAGGTGTCCCACCAAATGAGGGATTCCAGAGTAGAGCCCTGGGGGGGTGGTGATTGGACAATCAGAAATCTGGTTAAAAATTGAGGCCTAGGGACATATCAAGCCCATTATGACATCTAATGGTCCAGTCACTGAGAGGACTTACTAGAGGACAGGACTCATGTTGAGAGTCACAATGCGTGTTTATGCCCTTGTCGCACTCAAGAATGGGCGGGGCCTCAGGGTGAATGCTGGTTTCTCCTACACTGAACGTTGGACAACGTGCCAACCACAAGGTTTCTTACCATGGGTAAGGGGGTGTTCTGATTTCTGCATCACACTCACCCCTGGGCAGTGATTGGAGATAAAGTCTCTGTTCTGAGGCCTGAAAACTGAGGTAGGGAAAAGATGATGACCTAAGGCCATGGCCGGTCTTATGTGCTCAGTGTGCGGTCTGCTTTCCGGGTGTTGGTCAAGAGGTCCGGGCTCAGGTTGTGTCCGACAGTGCATTAGTGCCCAGGTTAGACTGTATAATTTGGGTGAAGTCGAGTGCTGTGGAGGTTTATCCTCATTGAAGGTGCCTGGGCAGCTCATGAGGCAATAATTTTTTTCTAGAGGGCAGGCAGAGTGCTGCATTGTGGGTCCGGAATTGCCAAACTTGAGGGCTTCGGGGTCAGGAGTGTAAGGACGGAAGTCTGAGAAGACAAGCTAGACTTGGGTTTCAGGGCGAGGGCACGGCAGGTACCCCCTGCAGATCTGAACCAATACTCATGCATCTGAAGTCAGGGCGAGGATCAGACGTTGGCTCAGGTTGGAGTTTCCGTGCATGACGGCCGCTTCATGAAGGGAGCGGAATCTCGAGGCCATTGAGGTTTTCCCACGTTGGGAGTTGTGGGATGCCCCCTACAAAGATTCCTTCTGCGGGACAATTGAGACCTGTTGGACAGCTTCAGGACATTCCATATGGAATGACTCCAGAGCACCGTTCGAGGATGGATGCCTGGGAGGCCAGCCTCGCATTCCAATTGTCTCCTAGCAACAAGACAGTTTAGATCTGATGGTTCTGCGGGAGCAACCGGGGTGGCTGAGTTGAAATGGACTTTCCTGAGGATGGGTCCTAATGTGTTTTTGTGTCCATGAGGGCCTTGGAATGGGGCGGTGGCACCGGGACCCTGAAGTACTCTCCTATGCTTTGGACATGGCTCCCATGCACAGGTTTCCTTGTGGAGACGAGATGAGTTCTGCTGGGTGCCTCAGCAAAACCCCTATGCTCGTATTGGAATCAGGCTTTTGAGGAGACATGCCTGTAAACCAAGGCAATGGATCCTATTATGGCCTAGGGTCCTGTCTGGTTCAATCTTCTCCTCTGGGGACATCCATTTATGGTATGAGTGGAGGTAGATTATCAGCTGGTGTCAGACAGCCCTTGTTTGTTCCGGGCGACCTACACGATTGGGATGGCCTCAGGGACTTTGGAGGTTTCTCCTAATTTGTACGATTTTGGACAATAGAATGGGCAGAATTCCCATGGATTGGTAGGCTCAGTCCTAATGTGTGGCTCCAGGGGCCCCAGCCTGGAGGGTGTGTGGCCCTGGACTTTGAGGACAGAAGTCTGAAAACACAAACTCAGCTTAGGTTTGGGGACGTAGGTATGGCAGGCCCGATCTACAAACCATGAGAAGAACTCTTCAGGTTATGAAGAAAGTGCGAGTCTGAGGCGCTTGCTCAGGTTTTTGTCTCTGGATTTTGTATCAGCGATGGCACAATCTACAGACCTGAATTGAGATCTCGTGCAACTGAAGTCACGGCGCAGATCAGACGATCGCTCAACTTGGTGTTTCTGTCCCTGATGGACCTTTCACGAAGGGTGGCATCACGAGGCCAAAGGGGTTTTCCCACGATGGGATTTGTGAGAAGCTCCAAACTGCAAAGTGTCTTCTGCAGGACAATTGAGACCTGTTGTTTGGCTCCAGGCCAATGATTCTGAGCAGGGTTCTAAGGATGCATGGCTGGGTAGCCCACCTCGCATTCCAATTGTCTCCTAGAAACAAGACAGGTTAGATCTGCTGGATCTGGGGGAGCAACCGAGGAGGCTGAGTTGAAATGGACTCTCCTATGGATGGGTCCTAATGTGCTTTGTGTCGATGGAGACCTTGGAATAAAGCGGTGGCACTGGGGCCCTGAAGTGTTCTCCTAAACAGAGGCTTTGACACAGCTCCAACGTGCAAGTTTCCCATGGGTAGATGAGATGTTTTGTGATGGGTGAGTCAAGAAACAGCCATATGCTGGTTTTGAAATCCAGGCCTCTGAGGAGAGATGCCTGGAAACTAAAGCAATGGATATGATTAGTGCCTAGGGGCCTGTTCTTTCCTTTTTACCTCTGGGGACATCTGTCTATGGGTCTGAGTACAGGTAGGTGCTCAGATGGGCTCAGATTGCCCCTGTTTTACCTGGGAAGCCACCACTAATGAGATGGATCAGGGACTTTGGAGGTTTATCCTTTTAGAAGGGATGTGGCCATTGGAATGGGCACACACAATTCCCTTGGAGAGGGCAAGTACAGTCCTCAGGTTTGGCTCCAGGGGCCTGAGCCTGTAGGTTGTGTAGGCCAGGGCTGTTTGGACAGTTGTCTGAAAACACAAACTTGGCTTATGTTTCAGGTCATAGGTTGGCAGGACTTATCTACAGACCATGAGGAGCATTTTCGGGATTTGAGAAAAGTGCGAGTGTGAGGCTCTTGCTCAAGTTTTTGTCTCTGGATATCGTGTCACTCATGGTCGTGAAATTTCTGGGTGACTTCATGGGAAATGGACGAGTCTTACTCCTGGTGGTTTGGCCCAGTCCAAAGCTTTTGGGGTCACTCTGTGGGATGGAAGAAGTCCGTTTTTTTTTTTTGATGTTGTTTTCTTTTTAACCTCAGGTGTCCCACCAAATGAGGGATTCCAGAGTAGAGCCCTGGGGGGTGGTGATTGGACAATCAGAAATCTGGTTAAAAATTGAGGCCTAGGGACATATCAAGCCCATTATGACATCTAATGGTCCAGTCACTGAGAGGACTTACTAGAGGACAGGACTCATGTTGAGAGTCACAATGCGTGTTTATGCCCTTGTCGCACTCAAGAATGGGCGGGGCCTCAGGGTGAATGCTGGTTTCTCCTACACTGAACGTTGGACAACGTGCCAACCACAAGGTTTCTTACCATGGGTAAGGGGGTGTTCTGATTTCTGCATCACACTCACCCCTGGGCAGTGATTGGAGATAAAGTCTCTGTTCTGAGGCCTGAAAACTGAGGTAGGGAAAAGATGATGACCTAAGGCCATGGCCGGTCTTATGTGCTCAGTGTGCGGTCTGCTTTCCGGGTGTTGGTCAAGAGGTCCGGGCTCAGGTTGTGTCCGACAGTGCATTAGTGCCAGGTTAGACTGTATAATTTGGGTGAAGTCGAGTGCTGTGGAGGTTTATCCTCATTGAAGGTGCCTGGGCAGCTCATGAGGCAATAATTTTTTTCTAGAGGGCAGGCAGAGTGCTGCATTGTGGGTCCGGAATTGCCAAACTTGAGGGCTTCGGGGTCAGGAGTGTAAGGACGGAAGTCTGAGAAGACAAGCTAGACTTGGGTTTCAGGGCGAGGGCACGGCAGGTACCCCCTGCAGATCTGAACCAATACTCATGCATCTGAAGTCAGGGCGAGGATCAGACGTTGGCTCAGGTTGGAGTTTCCGTGCATGACGGCCGCTTCATGAAGGGAGCGGAATCTCGAGGCCATTGAGGTTTTCCCACGTTGGGAGTTGTGGGATGCCCCCTACAAAGATTCCTTCTGCGGGACAATTGAGACCTGTTGGACAGCTTCAGGACATTCCATATGGAATGACTCCAGAGCACCGTTCGAGGATGGATGCCTGGGAGGCCAGCCTCGCATTCCAATTGTCTCCTAGCAACAAGACAGTTTAGATCTGATGGTTCTGCGGGAGCAACCGGGGTGGCTGAGTTGAAATGGACTTTCCTGAGGATGGGTCCTAATGTGTTTTTGTGTCCATGAGGGCCTTGGAATGGGGCGGTGGCACCGGGACCCTGAAGTACTCTCCTATGCTTTGGACATGGCTCCCATGCACAGGTTTCCTTGTGGAGACGAGATGAGTTCTGCTGGGTGCCTCAGCAAAACCCCTATGCTCGTATTGGAATCAGGCTTTTGAGGAGACATGCCTGTAAACCAAGGCAATGGATCCTATTATGGCCTAGGGTCCTGTCTGGTTCAATCTTCTCCTCTGGGGACATCCATTTATGGTATGAGTGGAGGTAGATTATCAGCTGGTGTCAGACAGCCCTTGTTTGTTCCGGGCGACCTACACGATTGGGATGGCCTCAGGGACTTTGGAGGTTTCTCCTAATTTGTACGATTTTGGACAATAGAATGGGCAGAATTCCCATGGATTGGTAGGCTCAGTCCTAATGTGTGGCTCCAGGGGCCCCAGCCTGGAGGGTGTGTGGCCCTGGACTTTGAGGACAGAAGTCTGAAAACACAAACTCAGCTTAGGTTTGGGGACGTAGGTATGGCAGGCCCGATCTACAAACCATGAGAAGAACTCTTCAGGTTATGAAGAAAGTGCGAGTCTGAGGCGCTTGCTCAGGTTTTTGTCTCTGGATTTTGTATCAGCGATGGCACAATCTACAGACCTGAATTGAGATCTCGTGCAACTGAAGTCACGGCGCAGATCAGACGATCGCTCAACTTGGTGTTTCTGTCCCTGATGGACCTTTCACGAAGGGTGGCATCACGAGGCCAAAGGGGTTTTCCCACGATGGGATTTGTGAGAAGCTCCAAACTGCAAAGTGTCTTCTGCAGGACAATTGAGACCTGTTGTTTGGCTCCAGGCCAATGATTCTGAGCAGGGTTCTAAGGATGCATGGCTGGGTAGCCCACCTCGCATTCCAATTGTCTCCTAGAAACAAGACAGGTTAGATCTGCTGGATCTGGGGGAGCAACCGAGGAGGCTGAGTTGAAATGGACTCTCCTATGGATGGGTCCTAATGTGCTTTTGTGTCGATGGAGACCTTGGAATAAAGCGGTGGCACTGGGGCCCTGAAGTGTTCTCCTAAACAGAGGCTTTGACACAGCTCCAACGTGCAAGTTTCCCATGGGTAGATGAGATGTTTTGTGATGGGTGAGTCAAGAAACAGCCATATGCTGGTTTTGAAATCCAGGCCTCTGAGGAGAGATGCCTGGAAACTAAAGCAATGGATATGATTAGTGCCTAGGGGCCTGTTCTTTCCTTTTTACCTCTGGGGACATCTGTCTATGGGTCTGAGTACAGGTAGGTGCTCAGATGGGCTCAGATTGCCCTGTTTTACCTGGGAAGCCACCACTAATGAGATGGATCAGGGACTTTGGAGGTTT
>NW_028135014.1:0-114000 GCF_964662115.1 Mustela nivalis
TTTTTCCAACACCATTTGTTGAAGAGGCTGTGTCTTTTCCATAGGACATTCCTTCCTGCTTTGTTGACGATTAGTTGACCATAGAGTGGAGGGTCTATTTCTGGGTTCTCTATTCTGTTCCATTGATCTATGTCTGTTTTGGGGACAGTTCCCTACCATCTTGATGATGACAACTTTGTAATAGAGCTTGAAGTCTGGAATTGTGATGCCAACAACTTTGGCTTTCTCTTTCAATATTCCTCTGTCTATTCGAGGTATTTTCTGGTTCCATATATATTTTAGGATGATTTGTCCCATTTCTTTGAAAAAAATGGACGAGATTTTGATAGGGTTTGCATTAAATGTGTAGATTGCTTTAGGTAGCATAGACATTTTCACAATATTTGTTCTTCCAATACGGGAGCATGGAACATTTTTCCATTTCTTTGTGTCTTCTTCAATTTCTTTCATGAGTACTCACTTTGGAGTTTTCTGAGTATAGATTCTTTGTCTCTTTGGTTAGGTTTATTCCTAGGTATCTTAGGGTTTTGAGTGCAATTTTAAATGGGATTCACTCCTTAATTTCTATTTCTTCAGTCTTGTTGGTTTTAAAAAAATTCAACCAATTTCTGTGCATTGATTTTATATTCTGACACTTTATAGAATTCCTATACAAGTTATAGCAGATTTGGAGTGGAGTCCTTTAAGTTTTCCACATACAGTGTCATATCCTCTGCAAGCAGGGATAGTTTGACTTCTCTTTTGCCAATTTGGCAAAATTTGGATGCCCTTAATTTCTTTTTGTTGTCTGATTGCTGAGGCTAGGACTTCTAGTACGATGTTGAATAGCAGTGGTGATAACGGACATCCCTGCCGTGTTCCTGACCTCAGCGGAAAAGTATTCCATTTTTCTCCATTGAGAATGATATTTGCAGTGGGTTTTTCATAGATGGCTTTGATAACATTGATAATATGTGCCCTCTATCCCTACACTTTGAAGAGTTTTAATCAGGAAGGGACACTGCACTTTGCCAAATGCTTTTTCAGCATCTATGGAGAGTATCATGTGGTTCTTGTTCTTTCTTTTATTAATGCGTTGTATCACATTGATTGATTTGCATATGTTGAACCAACCTTGTAGCCCTGGAATAAATCCCACTTGGTCGTGGTGAATAATCCTTTTAATGCACTGTTGAATCCTATTGGCTAGTATTTTGGTGAGAATTTTCGCATCTGTGTTCATCAAGGATATTGGTTTGCTGTTCTCTTTTTTGATGGGATCCTTGTCTGGTTTTGGGATCAAGGTGATGCTGGCCTCATAAAATGAGTTTGGAAGTTTTCCTTCCATTTCTATTTTTTGAAACAGTATCATGAGAATAAGAATTAATTCTTCTTTAAATGTTTGATAGAATTTCCCTGGGAAGCCATCTGGCCCGGGGCTTTTGTTTGTTTGGAGATTTTTGATGACTGTATCAATCTCCGTACTGGTTATGTGTCTGTTCAGGTTTCCTATTTCTTCCTGGTTCAGTTGTGGTAGTTTATATGTCTCTAGGAATGTATCCATTTCTTCCAGATTGTTGAATTTGTTGGCGTAGAGTTGCTCATAGTATGTTCTTATAATTGTTAGTATTTCTTTGGTGTTGGTTGTGATCTCTCCTCTTTCATTCATTACTTTATTTATTTGGGTTCTTTCTCTTTTCTTTTTGATAAGTCTGGAAAGGGTTTTATCAATCTTATTAATTCTTTCAAAGAACCAGCTCCTAGTTTCGTTGATTTGTTCTATTGTTTTTTGTTGTTGTTGTTGGTTTTTTGTGGTTTTTATTTGTTTGTTTATTTGTTTCTATTTCATTGATTTCTGCTCTGATCTTTATTATTCCTCTTCTGCTGGGTTAGGCTTTCTTTGTTGTTCTTTCTCCATCTCCTTTAGGTGTAGGGTTATGTTGGGTATTTGAGATCTGAGAGAGAAGCGTGGTTGCACACGTGTGTCACTGCGCTCCCCAAGAGCACGTCTGGGGAAGGTGCAGCACGCCACCCCAGGAGAAGAGAAGGATACGTTGGCCTTGTGGTCGGGAAAGGTCGGGAAGCAGAATAGCCTGCCATGGCAGGAACAGCAGGCCGGTGGCAAGACAAGTGTCACCCGCTCCCTGTGCAGAGAGACAAAGCCTGGTTCCTAAGGAGACATGAGGGGATGACTAGGGCAGAGATGCATGCTCCACTCTGAGGAAGGAGTCTGGGCAGAAGGCAGGCCAGTCCTGTGCCTCTGGTCCCAAGGGGACAGCATCTCCTTGACCACCTGTCTGTAGGGCCGACTTGGGCTAGCTACCAGGCGCCATACCCGGAAGTCGCAGAAATAGCTCCCTCGAGAAACAGCAGTCAGATGCCATCTTCCTCAAAGATGTGACAGCGTTTTCGGTGGCAGGGGGTTTGCCGGGGAAGGAGTGGGGACAATCTCCCAAAGCTCCCCATTCCAGTGAACGGGCGGTGTTCAGGGATCCTGTCGCCTCTCCTCTCCTGTGGGGAAGGCACTGGCCTTAACCGCGAGTCCGCCTGAGGGCCTGTGCAAAAGGCCAAGTGTTGCCTACACTGGGAGAATGTAGTGTGCATTGAGTGCCATCCTAGGCCACGCACGCTGCTGCAGCGTTGTGGCTGTGTCTGCTTAGTTTGGACTGGCAGGGTGAACCCAGGGTGCCAACATAGAGCCCGGGAAAGCAAGGCCCAAGAGGGACCAGCTCTCCCGCAGCTCTTCTTCCCTGATGCGACAGAGCGAACACCCAAAGCCTTGCTGAGGAAGCAGCAGCAAAGTGCCGTTCGTGCCAAGCTGAAAACCTCTGTGAAAGCATAGCAGTCGCTGGGAAATCAGAGTTTTTGTGGGCTGCTGTTGCTGCTTGCCTTAGCCTAGTATTCACAGCACGGCGGGAGAAACCCTCATACAGCGAAAGGGTCTTTGCCTGGGCATCTCCTCTGGGAAAGCACAGCATTCTTTGGGAAATTAGAGTCGGGTCTGTGGGATGCTGCTGCTGCTTGCCTGAGCAAGACCCAACAGCACGGTGTAATAAACCCGCATGGAGCGAAATCCTCTTTGCCTGGGCATCCCCACTGCCTGAGAGAGAACCATGGTTGCGCCTGTGGAAAGAACCTTAAGGAAGGGGACATGTCTGTCACTGGGCTCCCCAGGAGCCTGTCTGGGGAAAGTGCAGCAAGCTGCACAGGAGAAGAGAAGGAGCCGTTGGCCTTGTGGTCGGGAAATGGTCGCGAAGCTAGAGAGCTGGCCCTGGCAGGAACAGCGGGCCGGTGGCAAGGCAAGTGTCACCCACTCCCTGTGCAGAGAGGTGAAGCCTGGCTGCTAAGGAGACTTGAGGGGGCGATTGGGCCGGGGAACGTGCTCCAATCTGAGGAAGGAGTCTGGGCAGAAGGAAGGCCTTTCCTGTGCCTCTGGTCCCAAGTGGAAAGCATCTCCTTGGCCACCTGTCCAGAGGGCAGACGTGGGCTTGCCACCAAGCTTCCGGCCGTGAACTCGCAGAAACACCTCCTGGAGGAACGGGCAATCAGATGCCGTCTTCCTCCAGGATGTGGCAGCATTGGCGGAGGCAGGGGGTGCCCCGGGGAAACAGGGACAGTTACCGATTACACCCCATTCCAGGGCATGGGTGGTGTGCAGTGATCCTCTCACGTCTCCTCAAGGATGGAGAAGGCACTGGCCTAGTCCCCTGTCCACCTGAACGCCAGAGCAAAAGGGACGGCCGTGCCTATGCTGAGAGATGGCATTGTGAGCAGAGTGCCATCCTAGGCCACCCACGCTGCTCAGGGTCGAGGTTGTGTCTGCTTATTTCAGCTTGGAAGAATGAACCCAGGTTTTGAACTTGGAGCCCGGGATAGCAAGGCCCCAAGAGGCACCAGCTCTCCGGCAGCACTTCTTCCCTGATGCGACTGAAGCCTTGCTGAGGAAGCAGCGGTGAAGTGCTGTTCGCTTCAAGCCAAAGCCTCTGTGAAAGCACAGCATTGGCTGAGAAATCAGTAGTCGGTTCTGCGGGCTCTTCTGCTGCTTGCCTGTGCCCAGTCACTCGGTGGGAGAAACCCGCATACAGTGTTAGCCTCTTTGTCCGGGCACCTCCTCTGGGAAGCACAGCATTCGTTGGGAAATCAGAATCGAATGTGTGGGATGCAGCAGCTGAATGCCTGAGCTAGTCTCCGCAGCACAGGGGAAGATACCTGAATGGAGCAAAATACTCTTTGCCCTAGCATCCCTTCTGCCTGAGAGAGAAGTGTGGTTGCACATATCTGTCACCGCGCTCCCCAGGATCAAGTGTGGTGAAGGCGCAGCATGAAGCCCCCGGAGAAGAGAAGGAGCCCTTGGCCTTGGGGTCGGCAAATGCTCGGGAAGCAGGATAGCCTGCCATGGCACGAACAGCAGGCCGGTGGCAAGACAAGTTTCACCCGCTCCCTGTGCGGAGAGATGGAAGCCTGGATGCTAAGGAGACATGAGGGGACGACTAGGGCAGAGGCATGAGCTCCACTCTGAGGAAGGAGACTGGGCAGAAGGCAGGCCTGTCTTGTGCCTCTGGACCCAAGGGGACAGCATCTCCTTGGCACCTGTCCCAAGGGCAGACTTGGGCTTGCCACCAGGTGAGATAACCGAAACTCGCAGAAACAACCCCATGGAGAAACGGGCAGTCAGATGCCGTCTTCCACCAAGATGTGGCAGCGATGTGGGTGGCAAGGGGTGTGCCGGGGAAGGAGTGGAGACTGTCCCCCACAGTTCCCCATCCAAGTGCACGGGCCGTGTGCAGGGATCCTATCGCCTCCTCTCTCCTGTGCTGAAGGCACTGGCCTAGCCCCCGAGTCTGCCTGAGCGCCGGAGCAAAAGGCAAAGCCTTACCTACACCAGGAGATGGTAATAGGCATAGAGTGCCATGCTAGGCCACGCAAGCTGCTGCAGGGCTGTGACTGTGTCTGCTTAGTTCGGCTTAGGAGGTGAACCCCGGGTGCGATCTTGGAGCTCAAGAAAGCAAGGCCCAAGAGGCGCCAGCACTCCCGCAGCTCTTCATCCCTGAAGCAAACGAACCCTTGCTGAGGAAGCAGCAGTGAAGTGCGGTTCACTCCAAAACAGCGTGGAGGTGCCTCAAAAAGCTGAAAATAGAACTAGTTTATGACCCAGTGATTGCAGTACTGGGTATATACCCTAAAGATACAAACGTGGCATTCTGAAGGGGCACATGCACCCAAATGTTTATAGCAGCAATGTCCACAATAGTTAAACTATGGAAAGAACCTAAATGTCCTTCAACAGATGAATCAATAAATAAGATGTGGTATATATGTACAATGGGATACTATGCAGCCATCAAAAGAAATGAAATCCGGCTATTTGTGATGACGTGGATGGAACTAGAGGGTATTATGCTTGGCGAAATAAATCAATCTGAGAAAGACAACTATCCTATGATCTCCCTGATATGATGAAGTAGAGATGCAACATAGGCGGTTTCGGGAGTACGAAAAGAAAAATAAAAGAAGATGGGATTGGGAGGGAGACAAACCATAAAAGACTGAATCTCACAAAACAGACTGAGGGTTGCTGGGGGGAGGTGTGTTGGGAGAGGATGGTGGGGATATGGACATTGGGGAGGGCAGGTGCTATGGTGAGTGATGGTGAGTGCTGTGAAATGTGTAAACCTGGTGATTCACAGACCTGTACCCCTAGGGATAAAAACACATTATATGTTTATAAAAAATTTTAAAAAAATAATTTAAAAAATCCATTAAAGAAAAACCACATATTGCAAGCCCAGAGCTAATCTCATATTCAATCAAAAAAGTTTGAAAGTTTTCCCATTAAAGATCAGAAAAAAGACAAGTGTGTCCACTTTCACTACTCTCATTTGACATAGTACTGGATGTCCTAGCCAGAGAAACAAGGAACACAAAGAAATAAGAGACTCCAAATAAAAAAAAAAAAAGGAAGAAGTAAAATTTTCTTTTTTTGGATAACATGAACTTACATGTAAAAAAATCCTAAAAACTTCATAAAAATTTTTGAATAAACAAATTTAGTAAAGCTGCCAAATACAAGATCAATATATAGAAGACAAGAATTTTGTTTTTTTTCGTTTTTTTAATAGTTTTTCATGTCATCCTTGCTCAGTGATCACGCTAGTCTTCTCTGCATCATTCCAATTTTAGTATATGTGCTGACAAAGTAAGCACAAGACAGGAGCATTTTAACACTCTAATGATGAACTATCTGAAAAAATAAAGAAAACAATCTAATTCACACTAGCATCAAAACTAATATAATACTTAGGATAAGATTTAACTAAGACTATGAAAGATCTGTACCCCATAATCTATGACATTGATAAAGAAATTGAAGGAGACACAAATGGAAAGATAGCTCATATTTATGAATGGTAAGAATTAACATTGTTAAAATGTCCATACTACCGAAAACCATCTGTAAATTCAATTCCTATCATAAATCCAATGTTAGGGGCACCTGGGTGGCTCAGTGGGTTAAGCTGCTGCCTACAGCTCAGGTCATGATCCCAGGGTCCTGGGATCGAGCCCCGCATCAGCCTCTCTGCTCAGCAGGAAGCTGCTACCTCTTCTCTCTCTGCCTGCCTCTCTGCCTGCTTGTCATCTCTCTCTCTCAAATAAATTAATAAATAATCTTTAAAAAAATCCAATATTGTGTTTTTACAGAAGTAAGTAAAGAATCCTAAAATTTATATGAGACCATAAAAGACAACAAATAATCAAAGCAGTTCTGAGAAAGAATGAAGAAGCGAAATTACACTCTTGATTTGAAACTATACTACAAAGCCCTCATGCTCAAAACAATAAAGTATACTGGCATAAAAACAGACCAATAAACAAGTAGAACAGAATTGAGAGTCCAGAAATAAATCCTTTCATACAGTCACCTAATATTTGACAGGGGCCAACATATGTAATGGGTAAAGATAGTCTGTTCAGTAAATGATATTTAAAACTGAATAGTCACATAAACAGTATGAAACTGGAACCTTATATCACTCATAAATCTTAACTTGAAATAGATTAAAGACTTAAATGTGATGCATGAAACTAAATTTCCTAAAGGAAAACATAGGAAAAATTCTCCTTGACATTGGTCTTGCCATTAGTTTTTTGGATACCAGACCAAAAACACAAGCAAAAATAAATAAATGGTATTACATCAAACTAAAATTTCTGCATTGCCAAAAAAAAGAGGGAATGAAAACACAATCCACAGAATGGAAGAAAATACTTACAAAACTTATATCTGAAAAGAGGTTAATAACTAACAGATACAAAAAGAAAAAAATATATAATTAAAAAAAAGCAAAAGGATCTCAATAGACTTTTTTTCAAAAAAGTTATATAAATGACCAACAGGAGCATTAAAAAGTGCTCAACGTAAAAAACTCAGGGCAAAGTCATTATGTTGTTGTTTTTGTTTACCTCTGAAAAACACAGCAAGATATTACTACCTATTAGAATATAATACTACCAAAAAATTAAAACTAACAAATTTTGGTAAATATTGGGGAAAATGGGGAACTTATGCACTGTGATAGGGATATAAATTTGTATGGAAAACAGTATGGAGACTATTCATATTATTAAAAGTAAAATTTCCATATGATTCAGTAATCCCACTTCTAGGGATATAGCTAAAGGAAACGAAGTCACTATTCGAAGACATCTCTGCACTCTTATGTTCATTATAAAATTATTAACTCTAAGCAAGAGATGGAAATAACTTCAGTATCCATTAATGGATGAATGAATAAAATAAGTATGGTAAATATATACTATGGAATACTACTTAACCATGAAAAATTAAGAAATACTGCCATTTACAATACCATGGATGGATCTTGAAGGTGTTATACTAAGTGAAATATTTCAAAGATTTTATATATTTTTTAATTTATGTATTACGATATCCCTTACATACAGAACCTGAAGAAAAAGCAAACTAATGGAAACTTAGAGTTGAGTTGACAAGGGGTGAACCTGGGGTGGAATAAGGTGGTCAAAGGGTACAAACTTGCAACTATAATAGGAAAAAGTTCTGGGGATCTAATGTACAGCATGATGGTCATAGTTAATAATATATACATACTTTTTTAATTGTGCTTCCCTTTATTAAATTTTGCATATATCACATTCTTACAAGTTGAAAGTTTATAGCAATCTTGTATAAAATAGGTCTGCTGCCACCATTTTTCTAACACCATTTGTTCATTTTGTGTCTCTCTGTCACATGTTGGTAATTCTTGCAATATTTCAAGTTTTTTCATTATTATTGTATTTGTTATGGTGATCTGTGATCAGTATTTATGACCCACTGAAAACTCAGAACTAGTTTACTTAAGGTATATACATTGTTTTTCTTTAAAGACATAATGCTTTTGAACAGTACAGTATAGTGTTTATTTTTTATATGCACTGGGAAACATAATTTTTTATTTGCACTGGGAAACCAAAAAATAATAATAATGATTTGACTTAGTTTATTGAAATAATCACTTTATTGAGGCGGTCTGGAACAAAACCCACAAGACCTCTGAAGTTTATCTCTACTGTACTATATACATAAAAGTTGCTAAGAGAGTAGATATTAAAATTCCTTACAATACATGCATAAAAACAGAGGCAACTATATGAGATAGTAGATGTATTAACATTTTTATGTAGATTATATTGCAATGCAGATGTATACCAATTTATCAAATGGTACAAAATTTACACAATGTTAAAAGTTTGCAGTGTTATAAGAAATCATTTCTTAAATTTACAAATTATAATATGTCAATTATTTTTCAATAAAGCTGGAAATAACCTTTTGTAGAATTAATCTATTTTTCAAAAGAGGAAGTAAGGAAGTAGATACTGCAACTAACTCTGAAATAATAGAATACAAAATCCATTTTAGTTATATACACTGTGACAAACACTATTAGTTAGTTTACAATGAAGGAATACTTATGAAGCATGAAGGATGGTCTATAAATAAGGCTGAAAGAGCTCAGTTTTAAGGTTTAAATTTAAAATCTTCTTTTGAAATACTAAACTGACCACCCAGTTTTCCAAACATAAATGTCTTAACTGCATGAATTTATTTCATACAACTCTAATCTAGTTTCATAAGAAAGCAGCATGCAAATTTTGAATAAGACAGACTTGCTTAAGTTTCTTTATGTTCAACAGTAAAGGATACTTTCCTAAAAATAAATAGAAGAAAAATCAGCATATTTATCATGATAATTATTATTCATAATAAGATTCATATTGAATTAAGGAATATATAGCCTCAGAGGGGGTAAAGTAAAATGAAATTTATTTTGGTAAATGTGTCTATGAATAGTCAATACAATGCCTCAATATAAATGAATATTATCATTTTGAACAATTTAATTACTATTATTAGAATTATTATAAGTAAAAAATAGCTATTATTTTAGCATGGAATATGAGACTCTCATGCTCCATGCTTCATCACATCCACACAACAACTCTGCATAATAAGTATTATCATCACTATTTCATGGGTGAAAAATCTGAGGCTAACACATTTAGATAACTGGTTTATGATTACATGGCTAGTAAAGATGCATCACACTAATTTAGGCTTTATGATTTCAGAATTGTACTCTTTCCACTGCACATTCTATTACTCTATTACTTGGCTTGATTTCATTTAGTTCTTTAATTTTATTCATGTGGTGATGGCTTAAAGCTTCATTTAAAGGAAGCTTAAAAAAATTCATTTAACCAAAAGCTCCCAAGAATGAAAAATGTCATGGAGCTAATGTAGACATGGATATCATTAGTTAATGGGTAACCATATATTTTCCACTCTAGTGAGATAAAAATCAGAGTGTTTTTCTAAGTTTTAGTCTCTGAGTATTAAAAAGGACTTTGTTAAAATAGAAATATTTAGACAAAGGTCATCAAAAGTCTGCATCAGGTCACCTTAAGATAAATATTAGAAAACAGAGGAAACAAGTGGAGATTCGAACTCTGAGCTATAATATAATGAATGGTTTAAAGTATTTAGTAGAATATAGAAAAGCCCTTTAAAGCCTGGTCTTAGACTAGCATTGCAGCTTCTGGGATATCTGTCAATCTATTATCTATCTATCTATCTATCTATCTATTTAGATATAAATTTGAAAATTTTTTAACTTAAAGATTTTGAGAAATAGAACATAATCAGCACCATAGAAGATCTGTTTATGATAACAACCTAGCCCCTTCTCCCAGTTTGTTAATATTCTCTCTTATTTAATGTAACATCGTGCAAATAGACCACTGCTGATCTGCCGTTATGAATGAAATAACTATAATCATCTGTTTTCATATCCTGGTGAAAATATTCATTTAATTCAATGTTGTATTTCCAGGAATGGACATAATTTTTTTTTAATTTTTAAGTTTTCTAAATATTGTCCAACCTACATCAAATGTTTTTATTATAGGCACTGTCATTCTTTCACATTCTTGCAAGACATTTTTACTGTTTCCCAATATGGTAAGTGTGTAATAGTATGCCATTCTAGGTTTTAATTTATTTTTAATTTAATTTAATTTAATTCCAGATTCATAATAAAGATAAACAGTTTTTACCTATGAGTGGCCATTTGGATTACCCTTTCTGTAAAGTACATGCTCCAGTCTTTTGATATCTTAACATTGTGTCATACTGACTTCTTTAATAATAGATTTCCTGAATGAACTTTTAGCTGTGTAGGTCTTCTCTATTTTATTTTGAACTTGTTTTCATTTCAAAAACTTTATATTTATTTTCATAATCTGCTTTTATTTTGCTTTGTCTATTATCTGTCTATTTATTTATTTATTTGCAAGCAAGAGAGAGCGAGCGAGTGAGAGTGCAGGGAGGGATAGAAAAAGAAGGGAAAAGAATCTTAAGCAGGCTCCAGGCTCAGCACAGAGCCCAACTCTGGGCTCTATTTCACAAGCCTGACATCATGACCTGAGCCAAAATGAAAGAAATAAAATAAAATTAAGGTGTTAAAAAAAGGAAAAAGAATTGGAGGTTTAATTAAGTGAGCCACCCAGCACCCCTGTGGTATCTTAAATTGGCTGTCATATCTTTAAAGTTCTAGAGTATCCATTTGGTTCACTTATAAAATCTTTCTCAATATCATTTTTTAGTTTCAGTGTTTTGTTCAATTTGCTTCCCCTCTCATTTCTTTGAGCAGAGTACTCAAGCCATTTTACAATCTTTATTGATCATTTTAATATCATACTTAATCCCATTTTGTCTATCAAATCTTGTTAATGGTTTTTCTTTGTGTGCTTTGTTACATTTTGTTATGTTCAAGACATTATATTTGAAACTCTTATTGAGTAGGAATAATTAAGAGCTATAATAATGGTATGGTCCTCCTTGGCAGGATTTTCTCTTATATCTGAGACTTTACAAGACAATCATACTCCAAATTCAGTGGTTGACGTTCTCAGTTTACACAGAAGGCAAGGTAGGCTCTAGTCTTATTTCTGCTTCTCCTTGTGCTTTGGGGATCTCAACTTAAATTTGGGTTGTACCAAAGTCCTCAAATTTGATTGCTGCTGGATTTTGAATTTTTTTTCTCTAGTATCAAGTGTCTATTAAAAACACAGCTCAGTGTGTTTTAGCAGTTTCTAATGCTCTCGTAGCTAAAATGGCTTCAGGGCATATATCTCTAGGCTCTCATTGTGTTTCGTATTGGCCCAGTAATCCCTCACTTATTTTTATAATCATTCTGATATTTTTAACTTTAAAAGCTATTTTGTCTGGATTTTTAAGTTGTCTTAAATAGGAGTTTTTAGATCACCATTACTAGAAGCAACAACAAATATACATGAAAATATCTGCAGTAGTTTATGACATCTTTATGGCTTTGAACTTCCATAAGCCGAGGCATCCTTCTCTAATCACTTAGGCAAACTCCAAGTTACCCTTTAAAACAACACAAGAATTGCTTCATTTAAGAACATGTTCAGGGATGACTCTTCCCCACTGTCCTTACCAACATTCCCACACACTCTTTGCTACCCACACCTTGTTTATGAACTTTCATTAGGTATATCAGCGGGACCAGAATTTTGCTCTATTGTATTTTTGTCCTTTAGAGCTTTAATTAAATATGAATTCCATAGAAAGTCTGTCCCTTTTCTTTCAAACCTGGGTTAGTTATTTCTTCTCATTCTTTGTCAGAAGTTACTTTATTAGAGAAACTTACAGCTGTATTGTGACTTTGGAGCCTTTACAGTTTTTTGACTGGAAAAATCACCCATCCCTGAGATTTTTACGCAGCTTCCTGGCTGATATTATTCGGAAATCTGTTCAAAACAGACTTTTTCAGGGAGGCCCTTTCGGACCACTCAGTTACAAAACCTCTTCTCAATCACTGCTCTTATTAAAATGTGCTCATTTAGTTCAAATATGCATCACTATTAAAGAAAAACCAGTACGATTTTTTTCTTTTTAAAGTTGGCTTACCTATTATCTATCTCTCCCATTAAAATGATTCCTCTAGGGCGCCTGGGTGGCTCAGTGGGTTAAGCCGCTGCCTTCGGCTCAGGTCATGATCTCAGGGTCCTGGGATTGAGCCCCACATCAGGCTCTCTGCTCAGCGGGGAGCCTGCTTCCTCCTCTCTCTCTGCCTGCTTCTCTGCCTACTTGTGATCTCTGTCTGTCAAATCAATAAATAAAATCTTAAAAAAAAAAGATTCCTCTGGGCTGGGGTTTTGTTGTGCTCATCTTAGGCCAGACACTCAATAAATTGTCTCTGAATGATTGAATTGTTTGACTCCCTTGCTAGATTCTCAACTTCATGAGGCCAAGGATTGTTCTATTCAGTCCTTTATCCTCAATGTCTGTTAATATGCAGTCACTTATGTGACTAAAGGGAAAAATCACAGAAAGAAAGAGTTAAAACTACAGAAAAACCCCGTAGGTTCAATAACACAAAGCTTTCTAAAATTATTTAGCCCAGGAATTGAATACTAGCAGCACTTTTGATTTTTTTTAAATGGTATTGAATTTAATTTAAATGGAAATACTTGAATGGTAGAATAATAAAAAAAATTATTAAAGCAACTTGCTCCTTTAAGTAAGAATTATATAGGGCATCTCTTCTAGAAGCAACATTTTCAAATGTCAAACATCTGAAAGCATAGAAGGAGAAGTAAGAGTGTGAATTGTACTTCAATGCTCTTTTCTTTATATTCAGCAAACAGCTTCATTCACACCTTTCCAATTTTTTCAACTCTTTTGACAAAGCCTTCAGAGGAGTTACTGCTGATGACAACCATCACAGCCTAACAGGAGAAATTTTATGAAGAAAAATAATAGCGTGTTTTTCCCAAATTGTCAAGGATATGGTGAAGCTCTGTCGGATTCAAAGGAGGAATGTGCAATTCCATGCTATATATCATAATAACTTATTTTAATAGTGGCTTTGCAATTTTTAAGATATATCCATTTACTGAAAGCACTATCAAATAAACAAAAGCAAACAAATTAACAGGGGTTCGAGACAGGAATTATCTAATCTAAAAATAGCACATGTTCACAGAATACACAACACATATCCCAAGTACTACTATAGGTTTCAAGTAATAGTCAAAACAATAGTAAACATGATTCAGACCCTACCAGACAAATCATAAATGGGATCTTAACTGTAAATCCTTATCTTTAGATCAAAGCTGGTAATTGGGTGCTGAAGATCCATTATAGAACTAATATGTTATAGAACTCCTCTGAAATGAGTCATTTATTCCATCACTTTTCCTGCACAGCTGCTGACCCATGTTTTGGTTCCTGGAAATAGCTGCTACCCTGTCATACTTCTTTAAAGCACATATATTGATAACTCTACTCACTCCTCCATTCCTCTGTGACTGTCACTGTGTTAAAATGGGGAGTCAGCTGACTCACTTGTGGTGGTAATAAAGTAGATGAGTTTGCAAAGTATTTTGTTATTTCTAAAAATGCAAAAACCAAATTACATTGAAATCATAAGCGGTGTTTCAGGGAGAGCTGTAGGATGTGGTTTCTTGTGTAATCCACAGAGATTAGCTCCAACACATATTTAAACTCTCCTCTAGGAGCAACCTTAGTGGTAAAGCAAGAAGATAAACAGATGTATACACACCCTGGCACAAAAGTATCACTTATGTTTGGCTTCCTAGTCTCCTCGTGTTACTTATTTATCTTAACGTCTCTCTGAAATCAGGGAACACAGAATCTCAATCAGTTGATATTTTTCTACTGAATTACCCAATAGTCTGATCATACCCCTAAGACTTTTTAAAATTATTTCACTCATAATCCCAAATCTGCTTTGCCTCCTCAGCTCAGTACACTGTAATTTGATTTCAAAATGAGGACGGTTGTCAGTAATGCCACTTTCATTAATGTATTTTACAATTCCATGTACTTAGAACTATGAAGATATGTTAATAACATCCATTCCAAAAAGCCACCCTACATTTATTATCATGAAACAAGACCTCAAGAAAGAGAATTCAAAATCATCCATGTATTTGCAATTTATTGCAATAAAGCCTTTATCAATAGACTTCCCTGTGCACATGGTGGTCAAATTGCTGGTGAAAACCAGCCAGATCTATTACAAGCTTTCTCATGGCTTCTAGGTAATCCAAGTGAGCCTTTATTGATACTGGGAAGGGATAAAGCAGGGAAGGGATAAACAGTGATGTAAGAATTTGCTGGACAAAAGTAATGACTCTCATTACAGAGTGAGTATTTTAAAGCAAAAGAGCCTGTTGGGAATATTGTTTTATAAAATAGTGGTTTTTTATTAACTTTTTAAAATTCAATTAGTTATCATATAGTGTACCATTAGTTTCAAATGTAGATTTCAGTTATTCATCCATAGCATATAATAGCTAATGCTCAGTACTTACTGTTATAGCTTCTTGAAAGCAGAATTTTAACGCACTGAGCCACCCAGGCGCCCTTGAAAGCAGAAATTTAGATCATATTTTCTGATTACTTCCATGAAGTACAACACTTTCCTGCTAGCAACCTTCAAAACATACTGTTTGTAAGAGGAATTTCTTTAATAATAAATAAGTAGGAATTTATTTAAATTTATAAATGTATAAAATAAATAGGAATTTATTTAAATTTATTTAAGTATTGCACACTGTTTCATTGTTCATAAATAAGGTGATGATATTATAGCCATTAGTTGGTAGCACTGATATATCACTTTCTTTTTACTTCTCAGTGCATTCTCTTTACACAAAATATATATTTTAAAAGAATCTGAATCTGTGGCAAACTTTTAAAAACCCTATAAAGTTTATCATTTTAAGTAATCTCAATTATCTTCCTCAATTGTGATAGTATATCCTTCTATCTAGGCCAGATATTGTATGAGGGATTTGAAGAGACATACTTTTCTAAATTTCACTTTTCTCATCTGCAAAATGCTGATCATGATCCTACAATAAAATACACTTACTATTTTTTGATGAAAATTTATTTATTTATTTTAAGATTTTATTTATTTATCAGAGAGAGTGGGCGAGAGAGCAAGCACAGGCAGACAGAATGGCAGGCAGAGGCAGAGGGAGAAGCAGGCTCCCGGCCGAGCAAGGAGCCCAATGTGGGACTCGATCCCAGGATGCTGGGATCATGACCTGAGCCAAAGGCAGCTGCTTAACCAACTGAGCCGCCCAGGTGTCCCTTTTGATGAAAATTTAATCTGTATAAACAATATATTTGCTGTAATGCGTGGTTCATGGAAAACATCTTATTTAATTATAAGCAACAACAGTATTAGAAATTAAGTAAATGTGTCTATAATATTTAAAGTTTTAACACATAATTCCAGTGCTTTGCCTTATTTTCTCAAATCCCTTTACCACTTTCACTGACAGAGTCAAAAGTACTTTTTCTACTAGTAGCCAGCTCTTTGTCTTTTGTCAGAAAGATGCCCTTGTGAATTATTTATAATAGAGATATTAGCAATAATAATAATAATAAATAGCAATGAAAATGTTAAAAAGTTTTCTTAACTAATTAGGGTTCTTAGACATCAATTAGAGGAACCACCTCTGGCAAGCAAATTAATCTGCAAGACATTCCCAGAATTAACAAGTCAGTCAGATACAGGGTTGTTGCCTACACTGGGAGAATGTAGTGTGCATTGAGTGCCATCCTAGGCCACGCACGCTGCTGCAGCGTTGTCGCTGTGTCTGCTTAGTTTGGACTGGCAGGGTGAACACAGGGTGCCAACATAGAGCCCGGGAAAGCAAGGCCCAAGAGGGACCAGCTCTCCCGCAGCTCTTCTTCCCTGATGCGACAGAGCGAACACCCAAAGCCTTGCTGAGGAAGCAGCAGCGAAGTGCCGTTCGCGCCAAGCTGAAAACCTCTGTGAAAGCATAGTCGCTGGGAAATCAGAGTCGTTTTTGTGGGCTGCTGTTGCTGCTTGCCTTAGCCTAGTATTCGGAGCACGGCGGGAGAAACCCTCATACAGTGAAAGGGTCTTTGCCTGGGCATCTCCTCTGGGAAAGCACAGCATTCTTTGGGAAATGAGAGTCGGGTCTGTGGGATGCTGCTGCTGCTGCTGCTCAAGACCCAACAGCACGGTGTAATAAACCCGCATGGGGTGAAATCCTCTTTGCCTGGGCATCCCCACTGCCTGAGAGAGAACCGTGGTTGCGCCTGTGGAAAGAGCCTTAAGGAAGGGGACACGTCTGTCACTGGGCTCCCCAGGAGCCTGTCTGGGGAAAGTGCAGCAAGCTGCCCAGGAGAAGAGAAGGAGCCGTTGGCCTTGTGGGCGGGAAATGGTCGTGAAGCTAGAGAGCTGGCCCTGGCAGGAACAGCGGGCTGGTGGCAAGACAAGTGTCACCCACTCCCTGTGCAGAGAGACGAAGCCTGGCTGCTAAGGAGACTTGAGGGGGCGATTGGGCCGGGGAACGTGCTCCAATCTGAGGAAGGAGTCTGGGCAGAAGGAAGGCCTTTCCTGTGCCTCTGGTCCCAAGTGGAAAGCATCTCCTTGGCCACCTGTCCAGAGGGCAGACGTGGGCTTGCCACCAAGCTTCCGGCCGTGAACTCGCAGAATCACCTCCTGGAGGAACGGGCAATCAGATGCCGTCTTCCTCCAGGATGTGGCAGCATTGGTGGAGGCAGGGGGTGTCCCGGGGAAACAGGGACAGTTACCGATTACGTCTCTCACGTCTCCTTAAGGATGGAGAAGGCACAGGCCTAGTCCCCTGTCCACCTGAACGCCAGAGCAAAAGGGCCAGTCGTGCGTATGCTGAGAGATGGCATTGTGAGCAGAGTGCCATCCTAGGCCACGCACGCTGCTGCAGGGTCGAGGCTGTGTCTGCTTATTTCAGCTTGGCAGAATGAACCCAGGATGTGAACTTGGAGCCCGGGATAGCAAGGCCCCAAGAGGCACCAGCTCTCCGGCAGCACTTCTTCCCTTACATGACTGAAGCCTTGCTGAGGAAGCAGCGGCGAAGTGCTGTTCGCTTCAATCCAAAGCCTCTGCGAAAGAACATTTGCTGAGAAATCAGTATTCGGTTCTGCGGGCTCTTCTGCTGCTTGCCTGTGCCCAATCTCTCGGTGGGAGAAACCCGCATACAGCGAAAGCCTCTTTGCCCGGGCATCTCCTCTGGGAAAGCAGCATTCGTTGTGAAATCAGAATCGGATGTGTGGGATGCAGCAGCTGAATGGCTGAGCTAGTCTCCGCAGCACGGTGGAAGATACCTGCATGGAGCGAAATACTCTTTGCCCTAGCATCCCTTCTGCCTGAGAAGCGTGGTTGCACACGTGTGTCCCTGCGCTCCCCAGGAGCAAGTGTGGGGAAGGCACAGCACGCCGCCCCCAGAGAAGAGAAGGAGCCCTTGGACTTGGGGTCGGGAAACGCTCGGGAAGCAAGATAGCCTGCCATGGCACGAACAGCAGGCCGGTAGCAAGACAAGGGTCACCCGCTCCCTGTGCGGAGAGATGGAGGCTGGCTGCTAAGGAGACATGAGGGGATGACTAGGGCAGGGGCGTGAGCTCCACTCTGAGGAAGGATTCTGGGCAGAAGGCAGGCCTGTGTTGTGCCTCCGGTCCCAAGGGGACAGCATCTCCTTGTCCACCTGTCCCAAGGGAGTCGTGGGCTTGCCACCAGGTGCCATACACGCAACTCGCAGAAACAACCCCATGGAGAAACGGGCAGTCAGATGCCGTCTTCCACCAAGATGTGGCAGCGATGTGGGTGGCAGGGGGTGTGCCGGGGAAGGAGTGGAGACTGTCCCCCACAGTTCCCCATCCAAGTGCACGGGCCGTGTGCAGGGATCCACGCAAGCTGCTGCTGTGACTGTGTCTGCTTAGGTCGGCTTAGCAAGGTGAACCCAGGGTGCGATCTTGGAGCTCGGGAAAGCAAGGCCCACGAGGCACCAGCTCTCCCGCTGTTCTTCCCTGCCGCGAAAGAGCAAAAGACCAAGCCTGGCTGAGGACAGCAGCGTAGTGCGGTTCGCGCCAAGTTGAAAACCTCTGAGAAAGCATAGCAGTCGCTGGGAAATCAGAGTCGGTTCTGCCGGCTCTTCTGCTCCTTGCCTGAGCCCAGACTCGAGGTGGGAGAAACCCGCATACAGCGAAACCCCTTTGCCCGGGCATCCCCTCTAGGAAAGCACAGCATTCGTTGGGAAATCCGAATCACATGTGTGTGATGCTGCAGCTTAATGCCTGAGCTAGTCTCCGCAGCATGGTGGAAGATACCCGCATGGAGCGAAATCCTTTGCCCTAGCACCCCTCTGCCTGAGAGAGAAGCGCGTTTGCGCCTGTGGAAAGAGCCTTAAGGAAAGGCACACGTCTATCACTGCACTCCCCAGGAGCATGTCTGTGGAAGGTGTAGCACGCTGCTCAGGGAGAAGAGCAGGAGCCGTTGACTTTCTGGTCTGGAAACGGTTGCGAAACAGGAGAGCCGGACCTGGCAGGCACAGCGGCCGGTGGCAATACAAGTGTCACCAGCTCCTTGTGCAGAGAGACGGAAGCCGGTCTGCTATGGAGAGAGGAGGGGATGTGTAGGGCAGGGCGCGTGCTCCACTCTTAAGAAGGAGGCTGGGCAGAAAGCATGCCTGTCCTGAGCCTCTGGGCCCAAGGAGACAGCAGCTCCTTGGCCACCTGTCCCTGGGGCAGACATGCGCTAGCCAACAGGAGCCTACGCTGAACTCGCAGAAGCAGCTCCCTGAAATAACAGGGAGTCAGATGCCGTCTTCCTTCAGGATGTGGAAGCTTGGAGGTGGCATGGGGTTTAAGGGGATGGGGTGAGGACAGTCCCCGAAAGCTCCCAATTCAGTGCACGGGCGGTGTGCAGGGATCCTGTCACGTCTCCTTTCCTGTGGGGAAAGCACTGGGCTAGTCCGCGAGAACGCCTGAGCGCCAGAGTAAAAAGCCAAGCGATGCCTACACCGGGAGATGATAGTGTGCACAGGGTGCCATCCTAGGCTCCGCACGCTACTGCAGTGTTGTGGCTGTGTCTGCTTAATACAGCCTGGCACAGTGAGCCCGGGAAGCGAACATGGAGCCCGGGAAAGCAAGGCCCAAAAGGCACCAGCTCTCCCGCAGCTCTGCTTCCCTGACGCGACTGAAGCCTTGCTGAGGAAGCAGCGGTGAAGTGCTGTTCGCTCCAAGCCAAAGCCTCTGAGAAAGCACAGCATTCTCTGAGAAATGTTCTGCGGGCTACTGCTGCTTGCCTGAGCCCAGTCTCACGGCTGGAGAAACCCGCATACAGAGAAAACCTCTTTGCCTTGTCACCTACCCTGGGAAATCACAGCATTCGTTGGGAAATGTGATTTGGGTTTGGGCTGCTGCTGCTGCTTGCCTGAGCTAGTCTCCGCAGCACGGTGGAAGATTCCCGCATGGAGCAAAATCCTCTTTGCCCTAGCACCCCTCGGCCTGAGAGAGAAGCGCGGTTGCGCCTCTGGAAAGAACCTTAAGGAAAGGGACACGTCTATCACTGCGCTCCCCAGGAGCATGTCTGTAGAAGTTGCAGCACGCTGCCCAAGGAGAAGAGCAGGAGTCGTTGGCTTTCTGGTCTGGAAACGGTTGCGAAACAGGAGAGCCGGACCTGGCAGGCATAGCGGCCGGTGGTAATACAAGTGCCACCTGCTCCCTGTGCAGAGAGACGGAGGCCTGTCTGCTACAGAGAAAGGAGGGGATGTGTAAGGCAGGGCGCATGCTCCACTCTTAGGAAAGAGTCTGGGCAGAAAGCATGCCTGTCCTGAGCCTCTGGGGCCAAGGAGACAGCAGCTCCTTGGCCACCTGTCCCTGGGGCAGACATGCGCTAGCCACCTGGAGCCTACGCTGAACTCGCAGAAGCAGCTCCCTGAAATAACAGGGAGTCAGATGCCGTCTTCCTTCAGGATGTGGAAGCTTGGAGGTGGCATGGGGTTTAAGGGGATGGGGTGAGGACAGTCCCCGAAAGCTCCCAATTCAGTGCACGGGCGGTGTGCAGGGATCCTGTCACGTCTCCTTTCCTGTGGGGAAAGCACTGGGCTAGTCCGTGAGAACGCCTGAGCGCCAGAGTAAAAAGCCAAGCGATGCCTACACCGGGAGATGATAGTGTGCACAGGGTGCCATCCTAGGCTCCGCACGCTACTACAGTGTTGTGGCTGTGTCTGCTTAATACAGCCTGGCACAGTGAGCCCGGGAAGCGAACATGGAGCCCGGGAAAGCAAGGCCCAAAAGGCACCAGCTCTCCCGCAGCTCTGCTTCCCTGACGCGACTGAAGCCTTGCTGAGGAAGCAGCGGTGAAGTGCTGTTCGCTCCAAGCCAAAGCCTCTGAGAAAGCACAGCATTCGCTGAGAAATGTTCTGCGGGCTACTGCTGCTTGCCTGAGCCCAGTCTCACGGCTGGAGAAACCCGCATACAGAGAAAACCTCTTTGCCTTGTCATCTACCCTGGGAAATCATAGCATTCGTTGGGAAATGTGATTTGGGTCTGGGCTGCTGCTGCTGCTTGCCTGAGCTAGTCTCCGAAGCACGGTGGAAGATTCCCGCATGGAGCAAAATCCTCTTTGCCCTAGCACCCCTCGGCCTGAGAGAGAAGCGCGGTTGCGCCTCTGGAAAGAACCTTAAGGAAAGGGACACGTCTATCACTGCGCTCCCCAGGAGCATGTCTGTAGAAGTTGCAGCACGCTGCCCAAGGAGAAGAGCAGGAGTCGTTGGCTTTCTGGTCTGGAAACGGTTGCGAAACAGGAGAGCCGGACCTGGCAGGCATAGCGGCCGTTGGTAATACAAGTGCCACCTGCTCCCTGTGCAGAGAGACGGAGGCCTGTCTGCTACAGAGAAAGGAGGGGATGTGTAAGGCAGGGCGCGTGCTCCACTCTTAGGAAAGAGTCCGGGCAGAAAGCATGCCTGTCCTGAGCCTCTGGGGCCAAGGAGACAGCAGCTCCTTGGCCACCTGTCCCTGGGGCAGACATGCGCTAGCCACCTGGAGCCTACGCTAAACTCGCAGAAACAGCTCCCTGAAATAACAAGGAGTCAGATGCCGTCTTCCTTCAGGATGTGGAAGCTTGGAGGTGGCATGGAGTTTAGGGTGATGGGGTGAGGACTTCCCCAAAAGCTCCCTATTCAGTGCACGGGCGGTGTGCAGGGATCCTGTCACGTCTCCTTTCCTGTGGGGAAAGCACTGGGCTAGTCCGCGAGAACGCCTGAGCGCCAGAGTAAAAGGCCAAGCGATGCCTACACCGGGAGATGGTAGTGTGCATAGGGTGCCGTCCTAGGCTCCGCACGCTACTGCAGGGTTGTGGCTGTGTCTGCTTATTTCGGCCTGGCAGGGTGAACCCAAGAGGCGAACATGGAGCCCGTTAAAGCACGGCCCAAAAGGCACCAGCTCTCCTGCAGCTCTGCTTCCCTGACGCGACTGAAGCCTTGCTGAGGAAGCAGCGGCGAATTGCTGTTCGCTCCAAGCCAAAGCCTCTGAGAAAGCACAGCATTCGCTGGAAATGTTCTGTGGGCTACTGCTGCTTGCCTGAGCCCAGTCTCGTGGCTGTAGTAACCCGCATATAGCGTAGGCCTCTCTGCCTTGTCATCTACCCTGGGAAATCACAGCATCCGTTGGGAAATGTGATTTGGGTTGGGGATGCTGCTGCTGCTTGCCTGAGCTAGTCTCCGCAGTACGGTGGAAGAAACCCGCATGGAGCGAAATACTCTTTGCCCTAGCATCCCTTCTGCCTGAGAGAGACGCGTGGTTGCACACGTCGGTCACCGCGCTCCCCAGGAGCAAGTGTGTGGAAGGCGCATCACGCCGCCTCTGGAGAAGAGAAGGAGCCCTAGGCCTTGGGGTCGGGAAACGCTCGGGAAGCAGGATAGCCTGCCATGGCACGAACAGCAGGCCGGTAGCAAAACAAGTGTCACCCGCTCCCTGTGCTGAGAGATGGAAGCCTGGCTGCTAAGGAGACATGAGGGGACGACTAGGGCAGGGGCACGTGCTATCCTCTGAGGAAGGAGTCTGGGCAGAAGGCAGGCCTGTCTTGTGCCTCTGGTCCCAAGGGGACAGCATCTCCTTGGCCACCTGTCCCAAGGGCAGACTTGGGCTTGCCCCCAGGTGCCATACCCGCAACTCGCAGAAACAACCCCATGGAGAAACGGGCAGTCAGATGCCGTGTTCCACCAAGATGTGGCAGCGATGTGGGTGGCAGGGGGTGTTACTGGGAAGGAGTGGAGCCTGTCCCCCACAGTTCCCCATCCAAGTGCACGGGCCATTTGCAGAGATCCTATCGCCACCTCTCTCCTGTGCTGAAGGCACTGGCCTACACCCCGAGTCTCCCTGAGCGCCAGAGCAAAAGGCAAAGCCTTACCTACCCCAGGAGATGGTAATAGGCATAGAGTGCCATGTTAGGCCACGCAAGCTGCTGCAGGGCTGTGACTGTGTCTGCTTACTTCGGCTTAGCAAGGTGAACTCCCGGTGCGACCTTGGAGCTCAGGAAAGCAAGACCCAAGAGGCACCAGCTCCCCCGCAGCTCTTCTTCCCTGAAGCGAACGAAGCCTTGCTGAGGAAGCAGCAATGAAGTGCGGTTCGCTCCAAGCCCAAAACCTCTGTGAAAACACAATATTCGCTGAAAATCAGAGTCGGTACTGTGGGCTGCTGCTGCTGGTTGCCTGAGCCAATCTCACAGTGAGAGAAACCCGCATATAGCGAAAGGCTCTTTGCCAGGGCATCTCCTCTGGGAAAGCACAGCATTGGTTGGGATATCTGAGTTGGGTTTGGGGATACTGCTGCTGCTTGCCTGAGCTACTCCCCGCAGCACGGTGGAAGATACCCGCATGGAGCGAAATCCTCTTTGCCCTAGCACCCCTCTGCATGAGAGAGAAGTGTGGTTGCACACGTCTGTCAGCGCGCTCTCCAGGACCAAGTGTGGGGAAGGCGCAGCACGCCGCCCCCGGAGAAGAGAAGGAGCCCTTGGCCTTGGGGACGAGAAACGCTCGGGAAGCAGGATAGCCTGCTGGGGCACGAATAGCGGGCCGGTGGCAAGACAAGTGTCACCCGCTCCCTGTGCGGAGAGATGGAAGCCTGGATGCTAAGGAGACATGAGGGGATGACTAAAGCAGGGGCGTGAGCTTCACTCTGAGGAAGGAGTCTGGGCAGAAGGCAGGCCTGTCTTGTGCCTCTAGTCCCAAGGGGACAGCATCTCCTTGGCCACCTGTCCCAACGGCAAACTTGCTCTTGCCACCAGGTGCCATACACGCAACTCGCAGAAACAACCCCATGGAGTAACGGGCAGTCAGATGCCGTCATCCACCAAGATGTGGCAGCGATGTGAATGGCACGGGGTGTGCCGGGGAAGGAGTGGAGACTATCTCCCACAGTTCCCCATCCAAGTGCACGGGGCGTGTGCAGGGATCCTGTCGCCTCCTCTCTCCTGTGCTGAAGGCACTGGCCTAGTCCCCGAGTCTGCCTGAGCGCCGGAGTGAAAGGCAAAGCCTTACCTACCCCAGGAGATGGTAATAGGCATAGAGTGCCATGCTAGGCCACGCAAGCTGCTGCCGGGCTGTGACTGTGTCTGCTTAGTTCGGCTTAGCAAGTTGAAACCCGGGTGTGTACTTGGAGCCCGGGAAAGCAAGCCCCACGAAGCACCAGCTCTCCCGCTGTTCTTCTTCCCTGACGCGACAGAACGAACGACAAAAGCCTTGCTGAGGAGAGCAGCGTAGTGCGGTTCACGCCAAGTTGAAAACCTCTGGGAAAGCATAGCAGTCGCTGGGAGATCAGAGTCGGTTCTACGGTCTCTTCTGCTGCTTGCCTAAGCCCAGTCTTGCAGTGGGAGAAACCCGCATACAGCGAAACCCCTTTGCCCGGGCATCCCCTCTAGGAAAGCACAGCATTCGTTGGGAAATCCGAATCACATGTGTGTGATGCTGCAGCTTAATGCCTGAGCTAGTCTCCGCAGCATGGTGGAAGATACCCGCATGGAGCGAAATCCTTTGCCTTAGAACCCCTCTGCCTGAGAGAGAAGCGCGGTTGCGCCTGAGGAAAGAGCCTTAAGGAAAGGGACACATCTATCACTGCACTCCCCAGGAGCATGTCTGTGGAAGGTGCATTATGCTGCCCAGGGAGAAGAGCAGGAGCCGTTGGCTTTCTGATCTGGAAAAGGTTGCGAAACAGGAGAGCCGGCCCTGGCAGGCACAGCGGCCTGTGGCAATACAAGTGTCACCCGCTCCCTGTGCGGAGAGATGGAAGCCTGGCTCCTAAGGAGACATGAGGGGACGACTAGGGCAGGGGCGCGTGCTATCCTCTGAGGAAGGAGTCTGGGCAGAAGGCAGGCCTGTCTTGTGCCTCTGGTCCCAAGGGGACAGCATCTCGTTTGCCACCTGTGGAAGGGAAGACGGGCTTGCCCCCAGGTGCCATAAGCGCAACCCGCAGAAACAACCCCATGGAGAAACGGCCAGTCAGATGCCGTGTTCCACCAAGATGTGGCAGCGTTGGGGCTGGCAGGGGGTGTGCCGGGGAAGGAGTGGTGACAGTCCCCCACAGTTCCCCATCCCGGTGCACGGGCCGTGTGCATGCATCCTGTTGCCTCCTCTCTCCTGTGGTGAAGGCACTGGCCTAGTTCCCGAGTCTGCCTGATCTCCTGAGCAAAAGGCAAAGCTTTACCGTCACCAGGAGGTGGTAATAGGCATAGAGTGCCATGCTAGGCCAGGATCGCTGCTGCAGGGCTGTGACTGTGTCTGCTTAGTTCGGCTTAGCAAGGTGAACCCCGGGCGCGAACTTGGAGCCCGGGAAAGCAAGGCCCAAGTGGCACCAGCTCTCCCGCGGCTCTTCTTCCCTGCTTCGATAGAGCGAACGACCAAAGCCTTGCTGAGGAAGCAGCAGCGAAGTGCGATTCGCGCCAAGCTGAAAACCTCTACAAAAGCAGAGCAGTCGCTGGGAAATCAAAGTCGATTCTGTGGGCTGCTTTTCTTGCTTGCCTTAGCCTAGTATTCGCTGCACGATGGGAGAAACCCGCATAGAGCGAAAGCCTCTTTGCGGGGCATCCCTTCTGGGAAAGCACAGCATCCTCCGGAGAAGAGAAGGAGCACTTGGCCTTGGATTCGGGAAACGCTCGGGAAGCAGGATAGCATGCCATGGCACGAACAGCAGGCCGGTAGCAAGACAATTGTCACCCGCTCCCTGTGGGGAGAGATGGAAGCCTCGCTGCTAAGGAGACATGTGGGGACAACTAGGGCAGGGGCGCGTGCTATCCTCTGAGGAAGGAGTCTGGGCAGAAGGCGGGCCTGTCCTGTGCCTCTAGTCCCAAGGGGACAGCATCTCCTTGGCCACCTGTCCCAAGGGCAGACTTGGGCTTGCCCCCAGGTGCCATACCCGCAACTCGCAGAAACAACCCCATGGAGAAACGGGCAGTCAGATGCCGTGTTCCACCAAGATGTGGCAGCGTTGTGGCTGGCAGGGGGTGTGCCGGGGAAGGAGTGGTGACAGTCCCCCACAGTTCCCCATCCCGGTGCACGGGCCGTGTGCATGCATCCTGTCGCCTCCTCTCTCCTGTGGTGAAGGCACTGGCCTAGTCCCCGAGTCTCCCTGAGCGCCTGAGCAAAAAGCAAAGCTTTACCGTCACCAGGAGGTGGTAATAGGCATAGAGTGCCATGCTAGGCCAGGATCGCTGCTGCAGGGCTGTGACTGTGTCTGCTTAGTTCGGCTTAGCAAGGTGAACCCTGGGCGCGAACTTGGAGCCCGGGAAAGCAAGGCCCAAGAGGCACCAGCTCTCCCGCGGCTCTTCTTCCCTGCTGCGATAGAGCGAACGACCAAAGCCTTGCTGAGGAAGCAGCAGCGAAGTGCGATTCGCGCCAAGCTGAAAACCTCTCAAAAGCAGAGCAGTCGCTGGGAAATCAAAGTCGATTCTGTGGGCTGCTTTTGTTGCTTGCCTTAGCCTAGTATTCCCTGCACGATGGGAGAAACCCGCATAGAGCGAAAGCCTCTTTGCCGGGGCATCCCTTCTGGGAAAGCACAGCATTCTTTGGGAAATCAGAGTTGGGTCTGTGGGATGCTGCCTGCTGCTTGCCTCCGCTAGTCTCCACAGCACGGTGGACTAAACCCGCATGGAGCTAAATCCTCTTTGCCTGGGCATCCCCTGTGCCTGAGAGAGAAGCGCGGTGGCACCTGTGGAAAGAACCTTAAGGAAAGGGACACGTCTGTCACTGCAGAGCGAAGGAAGTCTGGCCGCTAAGAGACAGGACGGGTACATTAGGGCAGGGGAAAGGGCTCCACTCTGAGGAAGGAGTCTGGGAAGAAAGCATGCCGGTCCTGACCTTTGGGCTCAAGGAGACAGCAGCTCCTTGGCCACCTGTCGCTGGGGCAGACATGGGCTTGCTACCAGGTGCCTACCCTGAACTCGAGAAACAACTCCCAGAAAGAACTTGCCATCAGATGCCTTCTTCCTCCACGATGTGGAAGCTTGGAGGAGGCATGGGGTTTAAGGGGAAGGAGTGGGGACAGTCCCCCAAAGCTCCCTATTCAGTGCACACAGCGGTGTGCAGGGATCCTGTCACCTCTCCTTTCTGGTGGGGAAAGCACTGGCCTAGTCCCCGAGTCCGCCTGAGCGCTAGAGTAAAAGGCCTAGCGATGCCTAAACCGGGAGATGGTAGTGTGCATAGAGTGCCACCCTAGGCTATGCACGCTACTTCACGGTTGTGGCTGTGTCTGCTTAGTTTGGCCTGGCAGGGTGAACCCAGGACGCGAACATGGAGCCCGGGAAAGCAAGGCCCAAGAGGCACCAGCTCTCCTGCAGCTCTTCTTCCCTAACGCGACTGAAGCCTTGCTGAGGAAGCAGCGGCGAAGTGCTGTTCGCTCCAAGCCAAAGCCTCTGCGAAAGCACAGCATTCGCTGAGAAATGATCTGCGGGCTGCTGCTGCTTGCCTGAGCCCAGTCTTGCGGTGGGAGAAACCCGCATACAGCGAAAGCCTCTTTGCCTGGGCATCTCCCCTGGGAAAGCACAGCATTCGTTGGGAAATCACAGTTGGGTTTGTGGATGCTGCTGCTGCTTGCCTGAGCTAGTCTCCGCAGCACGGTGGAAGATACCCGCATGGAGCGAAATACTTTTTCCCTAGCATCCCCTCTGTCTGAGAGAGAAGCATGGTCGCACACGTCTGTCACCGCGCTCCTCAGGAGCACATGGGGGAAGGCACAGCATGCCGCCCCCAGAGTAGAGAAGGAGCCTCTGGCCTTAGGGTCGGGAAAATTGAACAGCCACATGCAGAAAAATGAAATTGGACGATTTCCTTACACCATACATGAAAATAGACTGGAAATGGATGAAGAAGCATAATGTGAGAAAGTAATCCATCAAAATCCTTGAGGAGAGAACAGGTAGCAACCTCTTTGACCTCAGCAGCAGCAACTTCTTCCGAGGAACATCGCCAAAGGCAAGGGAAGCAAGGGCAAGAATGAACTCTTGGGATTTCATCAGATCAAAAAGCTTTTGCCCAGCAAAGGAAACAGTTAACAAAGCCAAAAGATGACTGTCAGAAGTTATCTGGGAGAAGATATTTGCAAATGACATACCAGGTAAAGAACCAGTATCCTAAATCTATAAAGAGCTTATCAAACTCAACACCCTAAGAACAAATAATCGAATGAAGAAATGGGCAGAGGACATGAACAGACATTTCTGCAAAGAATACATCCAAATGGCCAACAGACACATGAAAAAATGCTCCACATTACTCGGCATCAGGGAAATACAAATCAAAACCAGAATGAGATACCACCTCACACCTTTCAGAATGGCTAAAATGAACAAGTCAGTCAATGACAGATGCTGGCGAGGATGTGGAGAAAGGGCAACCCTCCTACACTGTACGTGGGAATGCAAGCTGGTGCGACCACTCTGGAAAACAGCGTGGAGGTGCCTCAAAAAGCTGAAAATAGAACTAGCCTATGACCCAGTGATTGTAGTACTGGGTATATACCCTACAGATACAAACGTGGCATTCTGAAGGGGCACATGCACCCAAATGTTTATAGCAGCAATGTCCACAATAGTTAAACTATGGAAAGAACCTAAATGTCCTTCAACAGATGAATCAATAAATAAGATGTGGTATATATGTACAATGGGATACTATGCAGCCATCAAAAGAAATGAAATCCTGCTATTTGTGATGACGTGGATGGAACTAGAGGGTATTATGCTTGGCGAAATAAATCAATCTGAGAAAGACAACTATCCTATGATCTCCCTGATATGATGAAGTAGAGATGCAACATAGGCGGTTTCGGGAGTACAAAAAGAAAAATAAAAGAAGATGGGATTGGGAGGGAGACAAACCATAAAAGACTAAATCTCAGAAAACAGACTGAGGGTTGCTGGGGGGAGGTGTGTTGGGAGAGGATGGTGGGGGTATGGACATTGGGGAGGGCAGGTGCTGTGGTGAGTGCTGTGAAATGTGTAAACCAGGTGATTCACAGACCTGTACTCCTAGGGATCAAAACACATTATATGTTTATAAAAAATTTTAAAAAAATAATTTAAAAAATCCATTAAAGAAAAACCACATATTGCAAGCCCAGAGCTAATCTCATATTCAATCAAAAAAGTTTGAAAGTTTTCCCCTTAAAGATCAGAAAAAAGACAAGTGTGTCCACTTTCACTAATCTCATTTGACATAGTACTGGATGTCCTAGCCAGAGAAACAAGGAACACAAAGAAATGAGACTCCAAAAAAAAAAAGGAAGAAGTAAAATTTTCTTTTTTTGGATAACATGAACTTACATGTTAAAAAATCCTAAAAACTTCACAAAAAAATTTGAATAAACAAATTTAGTAAAGCCGCCAAATACAAGATCAATATATAAAAGACAAGAATTTTGTTTTGTTTCATTTTTTTAAATATGGAATGCTTCCCTGTTTTTCATATCATCCAAAGTAAGCCAAAGTAAGCAAAAGACAGGAGCATTTTAACACTCTAATGATGAACTACCTGAAAAAATAAAGAAAACAATCTAATTCACAATAGCATCAAAAATAATAAAATAGGAATAGATTTAACTAAGAAGATGAAAGATCTGTACTCCATAAACTAGGACATTGATAAAGAAATTGAAGGAGACACAAATGGAAAGATAGCTCATATTTATGAATGGTAAGAATTAACATTGTTAAAATGTCCATACTACCGAAAACCATCTGTAAATCCAATTCCTATCAAAAATCCAATGTTAGGGGCGCCTGGGTGGCTCAGTGGGTTAAGCCGCTGCCTTTGACTCAGGTCATGATTCCAGGGTTCTGGGATCGAGCCCCGCATCAGGCTCTCTGCTCAGCAGGAAGCCTGCTTCCTCTTCTCTGTCTGCCTGCCTCTCTGCCTGCTTGTCATCTCTCTCTGTCAAATAAATAAATTAAAAATCTTTAAAAAATCCAATATTATTTTTTACAGAAGTAAGTAAAGAATCCTAAAATTTATATGAGACCATAAAAGACAACAAATAATCAAAGCAGTTCTGAGAAAGAATGAAGAAGAGAAATTACACTTCTTGATTTGAAACTATACTACAAAGCCCTCATGCTCAAAACAATAAAGTATACTGGCATAAAAACAGACCAATAAACAAGTAGAACAGAAATAAATCCTTTCATACAGTCACCTAATATTTGACAGGGGCCAACATATGTAATGGGTTAAGATAGTCTGTTCAATAAATGATATTTAAAACTGAATAGTCACATAAACAGTATGAAACTGGAACCTTATATCACTCATAAGGCTTAACTTGAAATAGATTAAAGACTTAAAGGTGATGCATGAAACTACATTTCCTAAAGGAAAACATAGGAAAAATTCTCCTTGACATTGGTCTTGCCAATAGTTTTTGCATACCAGACCAAGAACACAAGCAAAAAGAGCAAAAATAAATAAATCGTATTACATCAAACTAAAGTTTCTGCATTGCCAAAAAAAAAGAGAGAGAGAGAATGAAAACACAATCCACAGAATGTAAAAAAATACTTACAAATCTTATATCTGAAAAGAGGTTAATAACCAACAGATACAAATAGAAAAAATATATAATTAAAAAAATATCAAAAGGATCTCAATAGACTTTTTTTTTCAAAAAAGTTATATAAATGACCAACAGGAGCATTAAAAAGTGCTCAACGTAAAAAACTCAGGGCAAAGTCATTATGATGTTGTTGTTGTTGTTTACCTCTGAAAAACACAGCAAGATATTACTACCTATTAGAATATATACTACCAGAAATTGAAACTAACACATTTTGGTAAATATTGGGGAAAATGGGGAACTTATGCACTGTGATAGGGATATAAATTTGTATGGAAACCAGTATGGAGACTATTCATATTATTAAAAGTAAAATTACCATATGATTCAGTAATCCCACTTCTAGGGATATATCTAACGGAAACGAACTCACTGTTCAAAGACATATCTGCACTCTTATGTTTATTATAAAATTATTAACTCTAAGCAAGAGATGGAAATAACTTCAGTATCCATTAGTGGATGAATGAATAAAATAAGTATGGTAAATATATACTATGGAATACTACTTACCCATGAAAAATTAAGAAATACTTAATTTTACAATAGCATGGATGGATCTTGAAGGTGTTATACTAAGTGAAATATTTCAAAGATTTTATATATTTTTTAATTTATGTATTATGATATCCCTTACATACAGAATCTGAGGAAAAGGCAAACTAATGGAAACTTAGAGTTGAGTTGACAAGGGGTGAACCTGGGGTGGAGTAAGGTGGTCAAAGGGTGCAAACTTGCAACTATAATACAAAAAAGTTATGGGGATCTAATGTACAGCATGATGATCATAGTTAATAAAATATACATACTTTTTTTTTATTGTGCTTCCCTTTATTAAACTTTGCATATATCACATTCTTACAAGTTGAAAGTTTATAGCAATCTTGTATAAAAGAGGTCTGCTGCCACCATTTTTCTAACAACATTTGTTCATTTTGTGTCTCTCTGTCACATGTTGGTAATTCTTGCAATATTTCAAGTTTTTTCATTATTATTGTATTTGTTATGGTGATCTGTGATCAGTAATTATGACCCACTGAAAACTCAGAACTAGTTTACTTAAGGTATATACATTGTTTTTCTTTAAAAACATAATGCTTTTGAACAGTACAGTATAGTGTTTATTTTTTATTTGCACTGGGAAACATAATTTTTTATATGCACTGGGAAACCAAAAATAATAATAATAATAATTTGATTTAGTTTATTGAGATAATCACTTTATTGAGGCAGTCTGGAACAAAACCCACAAGACCTCTGAAGTTTATCTCTACTATACTATATACATAGAAGTTGCTAAGAGAGTAGATCTTAAAATTCCTTACGATACATGCATAAAAAACAGTGGCAACTATACGAGATAGTAGATGTATTAACATTTTTATGTAGATTATATTGCAATAAAGATGTATACCGATTTATCAAATTGTACAAAATTTACACAATGTTAAAAGTTTGCAATGTTATAAGAAATCATTTCTTAAATTTACAAATTATAATATGTCGATTTTTTTTCAATAAAGCTGGCAAAAACTTTTTGTAGAATTAATCTATTTTTCAAAAAAGGAAGTAAGGAAGTAGAAACTGCAACTAACTCTGAAATAATAGAATATAAAATCCATTTTCGTTATATACACTGTGACAAAAACTATTACTTAGTTTACAATGAAGGAGTACTTATGAAGCATAAAGTATGGTCTATAAATAAGGCTGAAAGAGCTCAGTTTTAAGGTTTAAATTTAAAATCTTCTTTTGAAATACTAAACTGCCCACCCAGTTTTCCAAATGTCTTAACTGCATGAATTTATTTCATACAACTCTATAATCTAGTTTCATAAGAAAGCAGCATGCAAATTTTGAATAAGACAGACTCGCTTAAGTTTCTTTATGTTCAACAGTAAAGGATACTTCCCTAAAAATAAATAGAAGAAAAATCAGCATATTTATTATGATAATTATTATTCATAATGAGATTCATATTGAATTAGGGAATACATATCCTCAGAGGGGGTAAAGTAAAATGAAATTTATTTTGGTAAATGTGCCTATGAATAGTCAATACAATGCCTCAATATAAATGAATATTACCATTTTGAACAATTTAATTACTATTATTAGAATTATTATAATTATAAAAATAGCTATCATTTTAGCATGGAATATGAGACTCTCATGCTCCATGCTTCATCACATCCACACAACAACTCTGCATAATAAGTATTATCATCACCATTTTATGGGTGAAAAAACTGAGGCTAACACATTTAGATAACTGGTTTATGATTACATGGCTAGTAAAGATGCATCACACTAATTTAGGCTTTATGATTTCAGAATTGTACTCTTTCCACTGCACATTCTATTACTCTGTAAATACTTGGCCTGTTTTCATTTAGTTCTTTAATTTTATTCATGTGGTGATGGCTTAAAGCTTCATTTAAAGGAAGCTTAAAAAAATTCATTTAACCAAAAGCTCCCAAGAATTAAAAATGTCATGGAGCTAATGTAGACATGGATATCATTAGTTAATGGGTAACTATATATTTTCCACCCTAGTGAGTTAACAATCAGAGTATTTTTCTAAGTTTTAGTCTCTCAGTCTTAAAGAGGACTTTGTTAAAATAGAAATATTTAGACAAAGGTCATCAAAAGTCTGCATCAGGTCACCTTAAGATAAATATTAGGAAACTGAGGAAACAAATGGAGATTTGAACACTGAGCTATGATATAATGAATGGTTTCAAGTATTTAGTAGAGTATAGAAAAGCCCTTTAAAGCCTGGTCTTAGACTAGCATTGCAGCTTCTGGGATATGTCCATCTATCATCTATCTATCTAGATATAAATTTGAAAACTTTTTTAACTTAAAGATTTTGAGAAATAGAACATAATCAGCACCATAGAAGATCTGTTTATAATAACAACCTAGCCCCTCCTCCTAGTTTGTTAATATTCTCTCTTATTTAATGTAACATTGTGCAAATAGACCACTACTGATCGGCCATTATGAATGAAATAGCTATAATCATCTGTTTGCATATCCTGGTGAAAATATTCATTTAGTTCCATGTTGTATTTCTAGGAATGGACCAAATCTTTATTTTTATGTTTAAGTTTTCTAAATATTGTCCAACTTACCTCAAATGTTTTTATTATGGGCACTTTCATTCTTTCACATTCTTGCAAGACAATTTTACTGTTGCCCAATATGGTAAGTGTGTAATAGTATGTCATTTTAGGTTTTAATTCATTTTTAATTTAATTTAATTCTAGATTCATAATAAAGATAAACAGTTTTATATATGAGTGGCCATTTGGATTACACTTTCTGTAAAGTACATGCTCCAATCTTTTGATATCTTAACATTGTGTCATACTGACTTCTTTAATAGTAGATTTTCTGAATGAACTTTTAGCTGTGTAGGTCTTCTCTATTTTATTTTGAACTTGTTTTCATTTCAAAATCTTTATATTTATTTTCATAATCTGCTTTTATTTTGCTTTGTCTATTATCTATCTATTTATTTATTTATTTGCAAGCAAGAGAGAGTGAGCAAGTGAGAGCGCAGGGAGGGATAGAAAAAGAAGGGAAAAGAATCTTAAGCAGGGTCCAGGCTCAGCACAGAGCCCAACTCTGGGCTCTATTTCACAAGCCTGACATCATGACCTGAGCCAAAATGAAAGAAATAAAATAAAATTAAGGTGTTAAAAAAAAGGAAAAAGAATTGGAGGTTTAATTAAGTGAGCCACCCAGGCACCCCTGTGGTATCTTAAATTGGCTGTCATATCTTTAAAGTTCTAGAGTATCCATTTGGTTCACTTATAAAATCTTTCTCAATATCATTTTTTAGTTTCAGTTTTTTGTTCAATTTGCTTCCCCTCTCATTTCTTTGAGCAGAGTAATCAAGCCATTTTACAATCTTTATTGATCATTTTAATATCATACTTAATCCCATTTTGTCTATCAAATCTTGTTAATGGTTTTTCTTTGTGTGCTTTGTTACATTTTGGTATGTTCAAGACATTATATTTGAAACTCTTATTGAGTAGGGATAATTAAGAGCTATAATAATGGTATGGTCCTCCTTGGCAGGATTTTCTCTTATATCTGAGACTCTACAAGACAATCATACTCCAAATTCAGTGGTTGACTTTCTCAGTTTACACAGAAGGCAAGGTAGGCTATAGTCTTATTTCTGCTTCTCCTTGTGCTTTGGGGATCTCAACTTAAATTTGGGTTGTACCAAGGTCCTCAAATTTGATTGCTGCTGGATTATGAAAATTGTTTCTCTAGTATCAAGAGTCTATTAACAACACAGCTCAGTGTGTTTTAGCAGTTTCAAATGCTCTCATAGCTAAAATGGCTTCAGGGCATATATCTCTAGGCTCTCATTGTATTTCGTATTTTGGCCCAGTAATCCCTCACTTATTTTTATAATCATTCTGATATTTTTAATTTTAAAAGCTATTTTGTCTGGATTTTTAATTGTCTTAAGTAGGAGTTTTTAGATCACCATTACTAGAAGCAACAACAAATATACATGAAAATATCTGCAGTAGTTTATGACATCTTTATGGCTTTGAACTTCCATAAGCCGAGGCATCCTTCTCTAATCACTTAGGCAAACTCCAAGTTACCCTTTAAAACAACACAAGAATTGCTTCATTTAAGAACATGTTCAGGGATGACTCTTCCCCACTGTCCTTACCAACATTCCCACACACTCTTTGCTACCCACACCTTGTTTATGAACTTTCATTAGGTATATCAGCGGGACCAGAATTTTGCTCTATTGTATTTTTGTCCTTTAGAGCTTTAATTAAATATGAATTCCATAGAAAGTCTGTCCCTTTTCTTTCAAACCTGGGTTAGTTATTTCTTCTCATTCTTTGTCAGAAGTTACTTTATTAGAGAAATGTATGGCTCTATTGTGACTTTGGAGCCTTTACAGTTTTTTGACTGGAAAAATCACCCATCCCTGAGATTTTTACACAGCTTCCTAGCTGATATTATTCAGAAATCTTTTCAAAACAGACTTTTTCAGGGAGGCACTTTCGGACCACTCAGTTAAAAAGCCTCTTCTCAATCACTGCTCTTTTTAAAATGTGATTATTTAGTTCAAATATGCATCACTATTAAAGAAAAACCAGTACAATTTTTTTTAAGTTGGTTTACCTATTATCTATCTCTCCCATTAAAATGATTCCTCTGTGCTGGGGTTTTGTTGTGCTCATCTTAGGCCAGACACTCAATAAATTGTCTCTGAATGATTGAATTGTTTGTCTCCCTTCCTAGATTCTCAACTTCATGAGGCCAAGGATTGTTCTATTCAGTCCTTCTTTATCCTCAATGTCTGTTATATTACGGGACTAATGGGAAAAATCACAGAAAGAAAGAGTTAAAACTACAGAAAAACCCTGTAGGTTCAATAACACAAAGCTTTCTAAAATTATTTAGCCCAGGAATTGAATACTGGCTGCACTTTTGATTTTTTTTAAATGGTATTGAATTTAATTTAAATGGAAATACTGGAATGGTAGAATAATAAAAAAATTATAAAAGCAACTTGCTCCTTAAAGTAAGAATTATATAGGGCATCTCTTCTAGAAGCAAAATTTTCAAATGTCAAACATCTGAAAGCATAGAAGAAGTAAGAGTGTGAATTGTACTTCAATGCTCTTTTCTTTATATTCAGCAAACAGCTTCATTCACACCTTTCCAATTTTTTCAACTCTTTTGACAAAGCCTTCAGAGGAGTTACTGCTGATGACAACCATCACAGCCTAACAGGAGAAATTTTATGAAGAAAAATAATAGCATGTTTTTCCCAAGTTGTTAAGGATATGGTGAAGCTCTGTCGGATTCAAAGGAGGAATGTGCAATTCCATGCTATATATCATAATAACTTCTTTTAATAGTGGCTTTGCAATTTTTCAGATATATCTATTTACTGAAACCACTATCAAATAAACAAACAAATTAACAGGAGTTTGAGACAGAAGTTATCTAATCTCAAAATAGCACAGAATACACAACACATATCCCAAGTACTACTATAGGTTTCAAGTAATAGTCAAAACAATAGTAAAAATGATTCAGACCCTACCAGTCAAATCATAAATGGGATATTAACTGTAAATCCTTATCTTTTGATCAAAGTGGGTAATTGGGTGCTGAAGATACATTATAGAACTAATATGTTATAGAACTCCTCTGAAATGAGTCATTTATTCCATCACTTTTCCTGCACAGCTGCTGACCCATGTTTTGGTTCCTGGAAATAGCTGGTACCCTGTCATACTTCTTAAAAGCACATATATTGATAACTCTACTCATTCCTCCATTCCTCTGTGACTGTCATTGTGATAAAATGTGGAGTCAGCTGACTCACTTGTGGTGGTAATAAAGTAGATGAGTTTGCAAAGTATTTTGTTATTTCTAAAAATGCAAAAACCAAATTATATTGAAATCATAAGTGGTGTTTCAGGGAGAGCTGTAGGATGTGGTTTCTTGTGTAATCCACAGAGATTAGCTCCAACACATATTTAAACTCTCCTCTAGGAGCAACCTTAGTGGTAAAGCAAGAAGATAAACAGATGTATACACACCCTGGCACAAAAGTATCACTTATGTTTGGCTTCCTAGTCTCCTCGTGTTACTTATTTATCTTAACTTCTCTCTGAAATCAGGGAACACAGAATCTCAATCAGTTGACATTTTTCTACTGAATTACCCAATAGTCTGATCATACCCCTAAGACTTTTTAAAATTATTTCACTCATAATCCCAAATCTGCTTTGCTTCCTCATCTTAGTACACTGTAATTTGATTTCAAAATGAGGACGGTTGTCAGTAATGCCACATTCATTAATGTATTTTACAATTCCATGTACTTATAACTATGAAGATATGTTAATAACATCCATTCCAATAAGCCACCCTAAATTTATTATCATGAAACAAGACCTCAAGAAAGAGAATTCAAAATCATCCATGTATTTGCAACTTATTGCAATAAAGCCTTTATCAATAGACTTCCCTGTGCACATGGTGGTCAAATTGCTGGTGAAAACCAGCCAGGTCTATTACAAGCTTTCTCATGGCTTCTAGGTAACCCAAGTGAGCCTTTATTGATACTGGGAAGGGATAAAGCAGGGAAGCGATAAACAGTGGTGTAAGAATTGGCTAGACTAAAGTAATGACTCTCATTACAAAGTGAGTATTTTAAAGCAAAAGAGCCTGTTGGGAATATTGTTTTATAAAATAGTGGGTTTTTTTAATTAACTTTTTAAAATTCAATTAGTTACCATATAGTGTACCATTAGTTTCAAATGTAGATTTCAGTTATTCATCCATAGCATATAATAGCTAATGCTCAGTACTTACTGTTATAGCTTCTTGAAAGCAGAATTTTAACCCACTGAGCCACCCAGGCGCCCTTGAAAGCAGACTTTTAGATCACATTTTCTGATTACTTCCATGTAGTACAACACTTTCCTGCTAGCAACCTTCAAAACATACTGTTTGTAAGAGGAATTTCTTTAATAATAAATAAATAGGAATTTATTTAAATTTATAAATGTATAAAATAAATAGGAATTTATTTAAATTTATTTAAATATTGCACACTGAATATAACAGACATTGAGGATAAAGGACTGAATAGAACAATCCTTGGCCTCATGAAGTTGAGAATCTAGCAAGGGAGTCAAACAATTCGATCATTCAGAGACAATTTATTGAATGCCTGGCCTAAGATGAGCACAACAAAACCCCAGCCCAGAGGAATCATTTTAATGGGAGAGATAGATAATAGGTAAGCCAACTTTAAAAAGAAAAAAAATCGTACTGGTTTTTCTTTAATAGTGATGCATATTTGAACTAAATAAGCACATTTTAATAAGAGCAGTGATTGAGAAGAGGTTTTGTAACTGAGTGGTCCGAAAGGGCCTCCCTGAAAAAGTCTGTTTTGAACAGATTTCTGAATAATATCAGCCAGGAAGCTGCGTAAAAATCTCAGGGATGGGTGATTTTTCCAGTCAAAAAACTGTAAAGGCTCCAAAGTCACAATACAGCTGTAAGTTTCTCTAATAAAGTAACTTCTGACAAAGAATGAGAAGAAATAACTAACCCAGGTTTGAAAGAAAAGGGACAGACTTTCTATGGAATTCATATTTAATTAAAGCTCTAAAGGACAAAAATACAATAGAGCAAAATTCTGGTCCCGCTGATATACCTAATGAAAGTTCATAAACAAGGTGTGGGTAGCAAAGAGTGTGTGGGAATGTTGGTAAGGACAGTGGGGAAGAGTCATCCCTGAACATGTTCTTAAATGAAGCAATTCTTGTGTTGTTTTAAAGGGTAACTTGGAGTTTGCCTAAGTGATTAGAGAAGGATGCCTCGGCTTATGGAAGTTCAAAGCCATAAAGATGTCATAAACTACTGCAGATATTTTCATGTATATTTGTTGTTGCTTCTAGTAATGGTGATCTAAAAACTCCTACTTAAGACAACTTAAAAATCCAGACAAAATAGCTTTTAAAGTTAAAAATATCAGAATGATTATAAAAATAAGTGAGGGATTACTGGGCCAATACGAAACACAATGAGAGCCTAGAGATATATGCCCTGAAGCCATTTTAGCTATGAGAGCATTAGAAACTGCTAAACCACACTGAGCTGTGTTTTTAATAGACACTTGATACTAGAGAAAAAAAATTCAAAATCCAGCAGCAATCAAATTTGAGGACTTTGGTACATCCCAAATTTAAGTTGAGATCCCCAAAACACAAGGAGAAGCAGAAATAAGACTAGAGCCTACCTTGCCTTCTGTGTAAACTGAGAACGTCAACCACTGAATTTGGAGTATGATTGTCTTGTAAAGTCTCAGATATAAGAGAAAATCCTGCCAAGGAGGACCATACCATTATTATAGCTCTTAATTATCCCTACTCAATAAGAGTTTCAAATATAATGTCTTGAACATAACAAAATGTAACAAAGCACACAAAGAAAAACCATTAACAAGATTTGATAGACAAAATGGGATTAAGTATGATATTAAAATGATCAATAAATATTGTAAAATGGCTTGATTACTCTGCTCAAAGAAATGAGAGGGGAAGCAAATTGAACAAAAAACTGAAACTAAAAAATGATATTGAGAAAGATTTTATAAATGAACCAAATGGATACTCTAGAACTTTAAAGATATGACAGCCAATTTAAGATACCACAGGGGTGCCTGGGTGGCTCACTTAATTAAACCTCCAATTCTTTTTCCTTTTTTTTTAACACCTTAATTTTATTTTATTTCTTTCTTTTTGGCTCAGGTCATGATGTCAGGGTTGTGAAATAGAGCCCAGAGTTGGGCTTTGTGCTGAGCCTGGAGCCTGCTTAAGATTCTTTTCCTTTCTTTTTCTATCCCTCCCCTGCACTCTCACTCGCTCGCTCTCTCTTGCTTGCAAATAAATAGACAATAGACAAAGCAAAATAAAAGCAGATTATGAAAATAAATATAAAGTTTTTGAAATGAAAGCAAGTTCAAAATAAAATAGAGAAGACCTACACAGCTAAAAGTTCATTCAGGAAATCTATTCTTAAAGAAGTCAGTATGACACAATGTTAAGATATCAAAAGATTGAAGCATGTACTTTACAGAAAGGGTAATCCAAATGGCCACTCATAGGTAAAAACTGTTTATCTTTATTATGAATCTGGAATTAAATTAAATTAAATTAAAAATAAATTAAAACCTAGAATGGCATACTATTACACACTTACCATATTGGGAAACAGTAAAAATGTCTTGCAAGAATGTGAAAGAATGACAGTGCCCATAATAAAAACATTTGAGGTAGGTTGGACAATATTTAGAAAAATTAAAAATTAAAAAAAAAATTTTTCCATTCCTGGAAATACAACATGGAACTAAATGAATATTTTCACCAGGATATGAAAACAGATGATTATAGTTATTTCATTCATAACGGCATATCAGCAGTGGTATATTTGCACAATGTTACATTAAATAAGAGAGAATATTAACAAACTTGGAGAAGGGGCTAGATTGTTATCATAAACAGATCTTCTATGGTGCTGATTATGTTCTATTTCTCAAAATCTTTAAGTTAAAAAATCTTCAAATTTATATCTAAATAGATAGATAGATAGATAGATGATAGATAGACAGATATCCCAGGAGCTGCAGTGCTAGGCTAAGACCAGGCTTTAAAGGGCTTTTCTATATTCTACTAAATACTTTAAACCATTCATTATATCATAGCTCAGTGTTCGAATCTCCATTTGTTTCCTCAGTTTTCTAATATTTATCTTAAGGTGACCTGATCCAGACTTTTGATCACTTTTGTCTAAATATTTCTATTTTAACAAAGTCCTTTTTAATACTCAGAGACTAAAACTTAGAAAAATACTCTGATTGTTATCTCACTAGAGTGGAAAATATATGGTTACCCATTAACTAATGATATCCATGTCTACATTAGCTCCATGACATTTTTAATTCTTGGGAGCTTTTGGTTAAATGAATTTTTTTAAGCTTCCTTTAAATGAAGCTTTAAGCCATCACCACATGAATAAAATTAAAGAACTAAATGAAAACAAGCCAAGTAATAGAGTAATAGAATGTGCAGTGGAAAGAGTACAATTCTGAAATCATAAAGCCTAAATTAGTGTGATGCATCTTTACTAGCCATGTAATCATAAACCAGTTATCTAAATGTGTTAGCCTCAGTTTTTTCACCCATGAAATGGTGATGATAATACTTATTATGCAGAATTGTTGTGTGGATGTAATGAAGCATGGAGCATGAGAGTCTCATATTCCATGCTAAAATGATAGCTATTTTTATACTTATAATAATTCTAATAATAGTAATTAAATTGTTCAAAATGGTAATATTCATTTATATTGAGGCATTGTATTGACTATTCATAGACACATTTACCAAAATAAATTTCATTTTACTTTACCCCCTCTGAGGCTATATATTCCTTAATTCAATATCAATCTTATTATGAATAATAATTATCATGATAAATATGCTGATTTTTCTTCTATTTATTTTTAGGGAAGTATCCTTTACTGTTGAACATAAAGAAACTTAAGCAAGTCTGTCTTATTCAAAATTTGCATGCTGCTTTCTTATGAAACTAGATTATAGAGTTGTATGAAATAAATTCATGCAGTTAAGACATTTGTTTGGAAAACTGGGTGGTCAGTTTAGTATTTCAAAAGAAGATTTTAAATTTAAACCTTAAAACTGAGCTCTTTCAGCCTTATTTATAGACCATCCTTCATGCTTCATAAGTATTCCTTCATTGTAAACTAACTAATAGTGTTTGTCACAGTGTGTATATAACTAAAATGGATTTTGTATTCTATTATTTCAGAGTTAGTTGCAGTTTCTACTTCCTTACTTCCTCTTTTGAAAAATAGATTAATTCTACAAAAGGTTATTTCCAGCTTTATTGAAAAATAATCGACATATTATAATTTGTAAATTTAAGAAATGATTTCTTATAACACTGCAAACTTTTAACATTGTGTAAATTTTGTACCATTTGATAAATTGGTATACATCTGCATTGCAATATAATCTACATAAAAATGTTAATACATCTACTATCTCATATAGTTGCCTCTGTTTTTTATGCATGTATTGTAAGGAATTTTAAGATCTACTCTCTTAGCAACTTTTATGTATATAGTACAGTAGAGATAAACTTCAGAGATCTTGTGGGTTTTGTTCCAGACCGCCTCAATAAAGTGATTATTTCAATAAACTAAGTCAAATCATTATTATTATTTTTTGGTTTCCCAGTGCAAATAAAAAATTATGTTTCCCAGTGCATATAAAAAATAAACACTATACTGTACTGTTCAAAAGCATTATGTCTTTAAAGAAAAACAATGTATATACCTTAAGTAAACTAGTTCTGAGTTTTCAGTGGGTCATAAATACTGATCACAGATCACCATAACAAATACAATAATAATGAAAAAACTTGAAATATTGCAAGAATTACCAACATGTGACAAAGAGACACAAAATGAACAAATGGTGTTAGAAAAATGGTGGCAGCAGACCTCTTTTATACAAGATTGCTATAAACTTTCAACTTGTAAGAATGTGATATATGCAAAATTTAATAAAGGGAAGCACAATTAAAAAAGTATGTATATATTATTAACTATGACCATCATGCTGTACATTAGATCCCCAGAACTTTTTCCTATTATAGTTGCAAGTTTCTACCCTTTGACCACCTTATTCCACCCCAGGTTCACCCCTTGTCAACTCAACTCTAAGTTTCCATTAGTTTGCTTTTTCTTCAGATTCTGTATGTAAGGGATAGCGTAATACATAAATTAAAAAATATATAAAATCTTTGAAATATTTCACTTATTTCACTTGGATACCTTCAAGATCCATCCATGGTATTGTAAATGGCAGTATTTCTTAATTTTTCATGGTTAAGTAGTATTCCATAGTATATATTTACCATACTTATTTTATTCATTCATCCATTAATGGATACTGAAGTTATTTCCATCTCTTGCTTAGAGTTAATAATTTTATAATGAACATAAGAGTGCAGAGATGTCTTCGAATAGTGACTTCGTTTCCTTTAGCTATATCCCTAGAAGTGGGATTACTGAATCATATGGTAATTTTACTTTTAATAATATGAATAGTCTCCATACTGTTTTCCATACAAATTTATATCCCTATCACAGTGCATAAGTTCCCCATTTTCCCCAATATTTACCAAAATTTGTTAGTTTTAATTTTTTGGTAGTATATATTCTAAGAGGTAGTAATATCTTGCTGTGTTTTTCAGAGGTAAACAAAAACAACAACATAATGACTTTGCCCTGAGTTTTTTACGTTGAGCACTTTTTAATGCTCCTGTTGGTCATTTATATAACTTTTTTGAAAAAAAAAGTCTATTGAGATCCTTTTGCTATTTTTTTAATTATATATTTTTTTCTTTTTGTATCTGTTAGTTATTAACCTCTTTTCAGATATAAGTTTTGTAAGTATTTTCTTCCATTCTGTGGATTGTGTTTTCATTCCCTTTTTTTTTTTGGCAATGCAGAAAATTTAGTTTAATGTAATACCATTTATTTATTTTTGCTTGTGTTTTTGGTCTGGTATCCAAAAAACTATTGGCAAGACCAATGTCAAGAAGAATTTTTCCTATGTTTTCCTTTAGGAAATTTAGTTTCATGCATCACATTTAAGTCTTTAATCTATTTCAAGTTAAGATTTATGAGTGATATAAGGTTCCAGTTTCATACTGTTTATGTGACTATTCAGTTTTAAATATCATTTACTGAACAGACTATCTTTACCCATTACATATGTTGGCCCCTGTCAAATATTAGATGACTGTATGAAAGGATTTATTTCTGGACTCTCAATTCTGTTCTACTTGTTTATTGGTCTGTTTTTATGCCAGTATGCTTTATTGTTTTGAGCATGAGGGCTTTGTAGTATAGTTTCAAATCAAGAGTGTAATTTCGCTTCTTCATTCTTTCTCAGAACTGCTTTGATTATTTGTTGTCTTTTATGGTCTCATATAAATTTTAGGATTCTTTACTTACTTCTGTAAAAACACAATATTGGATTTTTTTAAAAGATTATTTATTTATTTATTTGAGAGAGAGAGATGACAAGCAGGCAGAGAGGCAGGCAGAGAAAGAAGAGGTAGCAGCTTCCTGCTGAGCAGAGAGGCTGATGCAGGGCTCGATCCCAGGACCCTGGGATCATGACCTGAGCCGTAGGCAGCAGCTTAACCCACTGAGCCACCAAGGTGCCCCTAACATTGGATTTTTGATAGGAATTGAATTTACAGATGGTTTTCGGTAGTATGGACATTTTAACAATGTTAATTCTTACCATTCATAAATATGAGCTATCTTTTTATTTGTGTCTCCTTCAATTTCTTTATCAATGTCATAGATTATGGGGTACAGATCTTTCATAGTCTTAGTTAAATCTTATCCTAAGTATTATATTAGTTTTGATGCTAGTGTGAATTAGATTGTTTTCTTTATTTTTTCAGATAGTTCATCATTAGAGTGTTAAAATGCTCCTGTCTTGTGCTTACTTTGTCAGCACATATACTAAAATTGGAATGATGCAGAGAAGATTAGCGTGATCACTGAGCAAGGATGACATGAAAAACTATTAAAAAAACGAAAAAAAACAAAATTCTTGTCTTCTATATATTGATCTTGTATTTGGCAGCTTTACTAAATTTGTTTATTCAAAAATTTTTATGAAGTTTTTAGGATTTTATTACATGTAAGTTCATGTTATCCAAAAAAAGAAAATTTTACTTCTTCCTTTTTTTTTTATTTGGAGTCTCTTATTTCTTTGTGTTCCTTGTTTCTCTGGCTAGGACATCCAGTACTATGTCAAATGAGAGTAGTGAAAGTGGACACACTTGTCTTTTTTCTGATCTTTAAGGGTAAAACTTTCAAACTTTTTTGATTGAATATGAGATTAGCTCTGGGCTTGCAATATGTGTTTTTTCTTTAATGGATTTTTTAAATTATTTTTTTAAAAATTTTTATAAACATAAAATGTGTTTTTATCCCTAGGAGTACAGGTCTGTGAATCACCAGGTTTACACATTTCACAGCACTCACCATCACTCACCATAGCACCTGCCCTCCCCAATGTCCATACCCCCACCATCCTCTCCCAACACACCTCCCCCCAGCAACCCTCAGTCTGTTTTGTGAGATTCAGTCTTTTATGGTTTGTCTCCCTCCCAATCCCATCTTTTATTTTTCTTTTCGTACGCCCGAAACCGCCTATGTTGCATCTCCACTTCATCATATCAGGGAGATCATAGGATAGTTGTCTTTCTCAGATTGATTTATTCCGCCAAGCATATTACCCTCTAGTTCCATCCACGTCATCACAAATAGCAGGATTTCATTTCTTTTGATGGCTGCATAGTATCCCATTGTACATATATACCACATCTTATTTATTGATTCATCTATTGAAGGACATTTAGGTTCTTTCCATAGTTTAACTATTGTGGACATTGCTGCTATAAACATTTGGGTGCATGTGCCCCTTCAGAATGCCACGTTTGTATCTTTAGGGTATATACCCAGTACTGCAATCACTGGGTCATAAACTAGTTCTATTTTCAGCTTTTTGAGGCACCTCCACGCTGTTTTCCAGAGTGGTTGCACCAGCTTGCATTCCCACGTACAGTGTAGGAGGGTTGCCCTATCTCCACATCCTCGCCAGCATCTGTCATTGACTGACTTGTTCATTTTAGCCATTCTGAAAGGTGTGAGGTGGTATCTCATTCTGGTTTTGATTTGTATTTCCCTGATGCCGAGTGATGTGGAGCATTTTTTCATGTGTCTGTTGGCCATTTGGATGTATTCTTTGCAGAAATGTCTGTTCATGTCCTCTGCCCATTTCTTCATTGGATTATTTGTTCTTAGGGTGTTGAGTTTGATAAGCTCTTTATAGATTTTGGATAGATACTGGCCCTTTATCTGGTATGTCATTTGCAAATATCTTCTCCCAGATAACTTCTGACAGTCATCTTTTGGCTTTGTTAACTGTTTCCTTTGCTGGGCAAAAGCTTTTTGATCTGATGAAATCGCAAGAGTTCATTCTTGCCCTTGCTTCCCTTGCCTTTGGCGATGTTCCTAACGAAGAAGTTGCTGCTGGTGAGGTCAAAGAGTTTGCTGCCTGTTCTCTCCTCAAGGATTTTGATGGATTCCTTTCTCACATTATGCTTCTTCATCCATTTCCAGTCTATTTTCATGTATGGTGTAAGGAAATGGTCCAACTTCATTTTTCTGCATGTGGCTGTTCAATTTTCCCAACACCATTTGTTGAAGAGGCTGTCTCTTTTCCATAGGACATTCCTTCCTGCTTTGTTGACGATTAGTTGACCATAGAGTGGAGGGTGTATTTCTGGGCTCTCTATTCTGTTCCATTGATCTATGTCTGTTTTGGGGACAGTTCCCTACCATCTTGATGATGACAACTTTGTAATAGAGCTTGAAGTCTGGAATTGTGATGCCAACAACTTTGGCTTTCTCTTTCAATATTCCTCTGGCTATTCGAGGTATTTTCTGGTTCCATATATATTTTAGGATGATTTGTCCCATTTCTTTGAAAAAAATGGACGAGATTTTGATAGGGATTGCATTAAATGTGTAGATTGCTTTAGGTAGCATAGACATTTTCACAATATTTGTTCTTCCAATACAGGAGCATGGAACATTTTTCCATTTCTTTGTGTCTTCTTCAATTTCTTTCATGAGTACTCACTTTGGAGTTTTCTGAGTATAGATTCTTTGTCTCTTTGGTTAGGTTTATTCCTAGGTATCTTAGGATTTTGAGTGCAATTGTAAATGGGATTCACTCCTTAATTTCTATTTCTTCAGTCTTGTTGGTTTAAAAAAAATGCAACCAATTTCTGTGCATTGATTTTATATTCTGACACTTTACAGAATTCCTATACAAGTTATAGCAGATTTGGAGTGGAGTCCTTTAAGTTTTCCACATACAGTGTCATATCGTCTGCAAGCAGGGATAGTTTGACTTCTCTTTTGCCAATTTGGCAAAATTTGGATGCCCTTAATTTCTTTTTGTTGTCTGATTGCTGAGGCTAGGACTTCTAGTACGATGTTGAATAGCAGTGGTGATAACGGACATCCCTGCCGTGTTCCTGACCTCAGCGGAACAGTATTCAGTTTTTCTCCATTGAGAATGATATTTGCAGTGGGTTTTTCATAGATGGCTTTGATAACATTGATAATATGTGCCCTCTATCCCTACACTTTGAAGAGTTTTAATCAGGAAGGGACACTGCACTTTGCCAAATGCTTTTTCAGCATCTATGGAGAGTATCATGTGGTTCTTGTTCTTTCTTTTATTAATGTGTTGTATCACATTGATTGATTTGCATATGTTGAACCAACCTTGTAGCCCTGGAATAAATCCCACTTGGTCTCGGTGAGTAATCCTTTTAATGTACTGTTGAATCCTATTGGCTAGTATTTTGGTGAGAATTTTCGCATCTGTGTTCATCAAGGATATTGGTTTGCTGTTCTCTTTTTTGATGGGATCCTTGTCTGGTTTTGGGATCAAGGTGATGCTGGCCTCATAAAATGAGTTTGGAAGTTTTCCTTCCATTTCTATTTTTTTGGAACAGTATCATGAGAATAGGAATTAATTCTTCTTTAAATGTTTGGTAGAATTTCCCTGGGAAGCCATCTGGCCCGGGGCTTTTGTTTGTTTGGAGATTTTGATGACTGTTTCAATCTCCGTACTGGTTATGGGTCTGTTCAGGTTTCCTATTTCTTCCTGGTAGTTTATATGTCTCTAGGAATGTATCCATTTCTTCCAGATTGTTGAATTTGTTGGCGTAGAGTTGCTCATAGTATGTTCTTATAATTGTTAGTATTTCTTTGGTGTTGGTTGTGATCTCTCCTCTTTCATTCATTACTTTATTTATTTGGGTTCTTTCTCTTTTCTTTTTGATAAGTCTGGAAAGGGTTTTATAAATCTTATTAATTCTTTAAAGGACCAGCTCCTAGTTTCGTTGATTTGTTCTATTGTTTTTTGTTGTTGTTGTTGGTTTTTTGTGGTTTTTATTTGTTTGTTTATTTGTTTATATTTCATTGATTTCTGCTCTGATCTTTATTATTCCTCTTCTGCTGGGTTTAGGCTTTCTTTGTTGTTCTTTCTCCATCTCCTTTAGGTGTACGGTTATGTTGGGTATTTGAGATCTGAGAGAGAAGCGTGGTTGCACACGTGTGTCACTGCGCTCCCCAAGAGCACGTCTGGGGAAGGTGCAGCACGCCACCCCAGGAGAAGAGAAGGATACGTTGGCCTTGTGGTCGGGAAAGGTCGGGAAGCAGAATAGCCTGCCATGGCAGGAACAGCAGGCCGGTGGCAAGACAAGTGTCACCCGCTCCCTGTGCAGAGAGACAAAGCCTGGTTCCTAAGGAGACATGAGGGGATGACTAGGGCAGGGATGCATGCTCCACTCTGAGGAAGGAGTCTGGGCAGAAGGCAGGCCTGTCCTGTGCCTCTGGTCCCAAGGGGACAGCATCTCCTTGACCACCTGTCCGTAGGGCCGACTTGGGCTAGCTACCAGGCGCCATACCCGGAACTCGCAGAAATAGCTCCCTCGAGAAACGGGCAGTCAGATGCCATCTTCCTCCAAGATGTGACAGCGTTTTCGGTGGCAGGGGGTTTGCCGGGGAAGGAGTGGGGACAATCTCCCAAAGCTCCCCATTCCAGTGAACGGGCGGTGTTCAGGGATCCTGTCGCCTCTCCTCTCCTGTGGGGAAGGCACTGGCCTTGTCCGCGAGTCCGCCTGAGGGCCTGTGCAAAAGGCCAAGCGTTGCCTACACTGGGAGAATGTAGTGTGCATTGAGTGCCATCCTAGGCCACGCACGCTGCTGCAGCGTTGTGGCTGTGTCTGCTTAGTTCGGACTGGCAGGGTGAACCCAGGGTGCCAACATAGAGCCCGGGAAAGCAAGGCCCAAGAGGGACCAGCTCTCCCGCAGCTCTTCTTCCCTGATGCGACAGAGCGAACACCCAAAGCCTTGCTGAGGAAGCAGCAGCGAAGTGCCGTTCGCGCCAAGCTGAAAACCTCTGTGAAAGCATAGCAGTCGCTGGGAAATCAGAGTCGTTTTTGTGGGCTGCTGTTGCTGCTTGCCTTAGCCTAGTATTCGCAGCATGGCGGGAGAAACCCTCATACAGTGAAAGGGTCTTTGCCTGGGCATCTCCTCTGGGAAAGCACAGCATTCTTTGGGAAATCAGAGTCGGGTCTGTGGGATGCTGCTGCTGCTTGCCTGAGCAAGACCCAACAGCAAAGTGTAATAAACCCACTTGGAGCGAAATCCTCTTTGCCTGGGCATCCCCACTGCCTGAGAGAGAACCGTGGTTGCGCCTGTGGAAAGAGCCTTAAGGAAGGGGACATGTCTGTCACTGGGCTCCCCAGGAGCCTGTCTGGGGAAAGTGCAGCAAACTGCCCAGGAGAAGAGAAGGAGCCATTGGCCTTGTGGTCGGGAAATGGTCGCGAAGCTGGAGAGCTGGCCCTGGCAGGAACAGCGGGCCGGTGGCAATACAAGTGTCACCCACTCCCTGTGCAGAGAGACGAAGCCTGGCTGCTAAGGAGACATGAGGGGGCGATTGGGCCGGGGAACGTGCTCCAATCTGAGGAAGGAGTCTGGGCAGAAGGCAGGCCTGTCTTGTGCCTCTGGACCCAAGGGGACAACATCTCCTTGGCCACCTGTCCAGAGGTCAGACGTGGGCTTGCCACCAAGCTTCCGGCCCTGAACTCGCAGAAACACCTCCTGGAGGAATGGGCAATCAGATGCCGTCTTCCTCCAGGATGTGGCAGCATTGGCGGAGGCAGGGGGTGTCCCGGGGAAACAGGGATAGTTACCGATTACTCCCCATTCCAGGGCACGGGCGGTGTGCAGTGATCCTCTCATGTCTCCTCAAGGATGGAGACGGCACTGGCCTAGTCCCCTGTCCACCTGAACGCCAGAGCAAAAGGGCCGGTTGTGCCTATGCTGAGAGATGGCATTGTGAGCAGAGTGCCATCCTAGGCCACGCACGCTGCTGCAGGGTCGAGGTTGTGTCTGCTTATTTCAGCTTGGAAGAATGAACCCAGGTTGTGAACTTGGAGCCCGGGATAGCAAGGCCCCAAAAGGCACCAGCTCTCCGGCAGCACTTCTTCCCTGACGCGACTGAAGCCTTGCTGAGGAAGCAGCGGTGAAGTGCTGTTCGCTTCAACCCAAAGCCTCTGCGAAAGCACAGCATTTTCTGAGAAATCAGAAGTCGGTTCTGCGGGCTCTTCTGCTGCTTGCCTGTGCCCAGTCTCTCGGTGGGAGAAACCCGCATACAGCAAAAGCCTCTTTGCCCGGGCATTTCCTCTGGGAAAGCACAGCATTCGTTGGGAAATCAGAATCGGATGTGTGTGATGCTGCGGCGTAATGCCTGAGCTAGTCTCCGCAGCACGGTGGAAGATACCCGCTTGGAGCGAAATTCTCTTTGCCCTATCACCCCTCTGCCTGAGAGAAGCGCGGTTGCGCCTGTGGAAAGAGCCGTAAGGAAAGGGACACGTCTATCACTGCGCTGAATGCCTGAGCTAGTCCCCGCAGCACGGTGGAAAATACCCGCATGGAGCGAAATACTCTTTGCCCTAGCATCCCTTCAGCCTGAGAGAGAAGCGTGGTTGCACATGTATGTCACCGCGCTCCCCAGGAGCAAGTATGGGGAAGGCGCAGCACGCCGCCCCCGGAGAAGAGAAGGAGCCCTTGGCCTTGGGGTCGGGAAACGCTCGAGAAGCAGGATAGCCTGCCGTGGCACGAGCAGCAGGCCGGTGGCAAGACAAGTGTCACCCGCTCCCTGTGCGGAGAGATGGAAGCCTGGCTGCTAAGGAGACATGAGGGGACGACTACGGCAGTGGCGTGAGCTCCACTCTGAGGAAGGAGTCTGGGCAGAAGGCAGACCTTTCCTGTGCCTCTGGTCCCAAGGGGACAGCATCTCCTAGGCCACCTGTCCCAATGGCAGACTTGAGCTTGCCACCAGGTGCGATAACCGAAACTCGTTGAAACAACCCCATGGAGAGACGGACAGTCAGATGCCGTCTTCCACCAAGATGTGGCAGCGATATGGGTGGCAGCGGGTGTGCAGGGGAAGGAGTGGAGACTGTCCCCCACAGTTCCCGATCCAATTTCACGAGCCGTGTGCAGGGAATCTGTCGCCTCCTCCCTCCTGTGCTGAAGGCACAGGCCTAGACCCCGAGTCTGCCTGATCGCCGGAGCAAAGGGCAAAGTCTTACCTACCACTGGAGATGGTAATAGGCATAGAGTGCCATGCTAGGCCACGCAAGCTGCTGCAGGGCTGTGACTGTGTCTGCTTAGTTCGGCATAGCAAGTTGAAACCCGGGTGTGAACTTGGAGACCGGGAAAGCAAGGCCCAAGAGGCACCAGCTCTCCCGCGGTTCTTCTTCCCTGCCGCGACAGAGCGAACGATCAAAGCCTTGCTGAGGAAGCCGCAGCGTAGTGAGGTTCGCGCCAAGTTGAAAACCTCTGGGAAAGCAGAGCAGTCGCTGGGAAATCAGAGTCGTTTCTGCGGTCACTTCTGCTGCTTGCCTGAGCCCAGTCTCGCGGAGGGAGAAACACGCATACAGCGAAAACCCGTTGCCCGGGCATCCCCTCTGGGAAAGCACAGCTTTTGTTGGGAAATCAGAATCGGATGTGTGTGATGCTGCGGCGTAATGCCTGAGCTAGTCTCCGCAGCACGGTGGAAGATACCCGCTTGGAGCGAAATCCTCTTTGCCCTATCACCCCTCTGCCTGAGAGAAGCGCGGTTGCGCCTGTGGAAAGAGCCTTAAGGAAAGGGACACGTCTATCACTGCGCTCCCCAGGAACATGTCTGTGGAAGGTGCAGCACGGTGCCCAGGGAGAAGAGCAGGAGCCGTTGGCTTTCTGGTCTGGAATCAGTTGTAAAACAGGAGAGCCGGCCCAGGCAGGCACAGCGGCCGGTGGCAATACAAGTGTCACCCGCTCCCTGTGCAGAGAGACGGAAGCCTGTCTGCTACAGAAGAGTGGATGAGTAGGGCAGGGCGCGTGCTCCACTCTTAGAAAGGAGTCTGGGCAGAAAGCATGCCTGTCCTGAGCCTCTGGGCCCAAGGAGACAGCAGCTCCTTGGCCACCTGTCCCTGGGGCAGACATGCGCAAGCCACCAGGAGCCTACGCTGAACTCGCAGAAACAGCTCCCTGAAATAACAGGGAGTCAGATGCCGTCTTCCTTCAGGATGTGGATGCTTGGAGGTGGCATGAGGTTTAGGTGATGGGGTGAGGACAGTCCCCGAAAGCTCCCTATTCAGTGCACGGGGGTGTGCAGGGATCCTGTCACGTCTCTTTTCCTATGGGGAAAGCACTGGGCTAGTCCGCGAGAACGCCTGAGCGCCAGAGTAAAAGGCCAAGCGATGCCTACACTGGGAGATGGTAGTGTGCATAGGGTGCCATCCTAGGCTCCACACGCTACTGCAGGGTTGTGGCTGTGTCTGCTTGATTCGGCCTGGCAGGGCGAATCCAGGAGGCGAACATGGAGCCCGGGAAAGCAAGGCCCAAAAGGCACCAGCTCTCCCGCAGCTCTGCTTCCCTGACACGACTGAAGCCTTGCTGAGGAAGCAGCGGCGAAGTGCTGTTCGCTCCAAGCCAAAGCCTCTGAGAAAGCACAGCATTCGCTGAGAAATGTTCTGCGGTCTACTGCTGCTTGCCTGAGCCCAGTCTCGCGGCTGGAGATACCCGCATACAGCGAAAGCCTCTTTGCCTTGTCATCTACCCTGGAAAATGACAGCATTTTTTGGGAAATCTGAGTTGGGTTTGGGGATGCTGCTGCTGCATGCCTGAGCTAGTCCCCGCAGCACGGTGGAAAATACCCGCATGGAGCGAAATACTCTTTGCCCTAGCATCCCTTCAGCCTGAGAGAGAAGCGTGGTTGCACATGTCTGTCACCGCGCTCCCCAGGAGCAAGTGTGGGGAAGGCGCAGCAAGCCGCCCCCGGAGAAGAGAAGGAGCCCTTGGCCTTGGGGTCGGGAAACGCTCGGGAAGCAGGATAGCCTGCCGTGGCACGAACAGCAGGCCGGTGGCAAGACAAGTGTCACCCGCTCCCTGTGCGGAGAGATGGAAGCCTGGCTGCTAAGGAGACATGAGGGGACGACTAGGGCAGGGGCACGTGCTATCCTCTGAAGTAGGAGACTTGGCAGAAGGCAGGCCAGTCTTGTGCCTCTAGTTCCAAGGGGACAGCATCTCCTTGGCCACCTGTCCCAAGGGCAGATTTGGGCTTGACACCAGGTGCCATACCCACAACTCACAGAAACAACCCCAGGGAGAAATGGGCAGTCAGATGCCGTCTTCCACCAAGATGTGGCAGCGATGTGGGTGGCAGGGGGTGTGCCGGGGAAGGAGTGGAGACTGTCCCCCACAGTTCCCCATCCAAGGCACGGGCCGTTTGCAGGGATCCTGTCGCAACCTCTCTCCTGTTCTGAAGGCACTGGCCTAGATCCCGCGTCTTCCTTAGCGCCGGAGTAAAATGCAAAGCCTTACCTACCCCAAAAGGTGGTAATAGGCATAGAGTGCCATGCTAGGCCACGCAAGCTGCTGCAGGGCTGTGACTGTGTCTGCTTAGTTCGGCTTAGCAAGATGAACCCCGGGTTCGATCTTGGAGCTCGGGAAAGCAAGGCCCAAGAGGCACCAGCTCTCCCGCAGCTCTTCTTCCCTGACGCGACTGAAGCCTTGCTGAGGAAGCAGCGGCGAAGTGCTGTTAGCTCCAAGCCAAAGCCTCTGCAAAAGCACAGCATTCGCTGAGAAATGATCTGCGGGCTTCTGCTGCTTGCCTGAGCCCAGTCTCGCGGTGGGAGAAACCCGCATACAGCGAAAGCCTCTTTGCCTGGGCATCTCCCCTGGGAAAGCACAGCATTCGTTGCGAAATCAGAATTGGGTTTGTGGATGCTGCTGCTGCTTGCCTGAGCTAGTCTCCGCAGCACGGTGGAAGATACCCGCATGGAACAAAATACTCTTTTCCCTAGCATCCCCTCTGTCTGAGAGAGAAGCATGGTCGCACACGACTGTCACCGCGTTCCCCAGGAGTACATGGGAGAAGGCACAGCAGTAGAGAAGGAGCCTCTGGCCTTAGGGTCGGGAAAACTGAACAGCCACATGCAGAAAAATGAAATTGGACCATTTCCTTACACCATACATGAAAATAGACTGGAAATGGATGAAGAAGCATAATGTGAGAACGGAATCCATCAAAATCTTTGAGGAGAGAACAGGTAGCAACCTCTTTGACCTCAGCAGCAGCAACTTCTTCCTAGGAACATCGCCAAAGGCAAGGGAAGCAAGGGCAAGAATGAACTCTTGGGATTACATCAGATCAAAAAGCTTTTGCCCAGCAAAGGAAACAGTTAACAAAGCCAAAAGATGACTGTCAGAAGTTATCTGGGAGAAGATATTTGCAAATGACATACCAGATAAAGGGCCAGTATCTATCCAAAATCTATAAAGAGCTTATCAAACTCAACACCCTAAGAACAAATAATCCAATGAAGAAATGGGCAGAGGACATGAACAGACATTTCTGCAAAGAATACATCCAAATGGCCAACAGACACATGAAAAAATGCTCCACATCACTCGGCATCAGGGAAATACAAATCAAAACCAGAATGAGATACCACCTCACACCTTTCAGAATGGCTAAAATGAACAAGTCAGTCAATGACAGATGCTGGCGAGGATGTGGAGAAAGGGCAACCCTCCTACACTGTACGTGGGAATGCAAGCTGGTGCAACCACTCTGGAAAACAGCGTGGAGGTGCCTCAAAAAGCTGAAAATAGAACTAGCCTATGACCCAGTGATTGTAGTACTGGGTATATACCGTACAGATACAAACGTGGCATTCTGAAGGGTTACATGCACCTAAATGTTTATAGCAGCAATGTCCACAATAGTTAAACTATGGAAAGAACCTAAATGTCCTTCAATAGATGAATCAATAAATAAGATGTGGTATATATGTACAATGGGATACTATGCAGCCATCAAAAGAAATGAAATCCTGCTATTTGTGATGACGTGGATGGAACTAGAGGGTATTGTGCTTGGCGATATAAATTAATCTGAGAAAGACAACTATCTTATGATCTCCCTGATATGATGAAGTAGAATTGCAACATAGGCGGTTTCGGGAGTACAAAAAGAAAAATAAAAGAAGATGGGATTGGGAGGGAGACAAACCATAAAAGACTGAATCTCACAAAACAGACTGAGGGTTGCTGGGGGGAGGTGTGTTGGGAGAGGATGGTGGGGGTATAGACATTGGGGAGGGCAGGTGCTATGGTGAGTGATGGTGAGTGCTGTGAAATGTGTAAACCTGGTGATTCACAGACCTGTACCCCTAGGGATAAAAACACATTATATGTTTATAAAAATTTTTAAAAAAATAATTTAAAAAATCCATTAAAGAAAAACCACATATTGCAAGCCCAGAGCTCATCTCATATTCAATCAAAAAAGTTTGAAAGTTTTCCCCTTAAAGATCAGAAAAAAGACAAGTGTGTCCACTTTCACTACTCTCATTTGACATAGTATGGGATGTCCTAGCCAGAGAAACAAGGAACAAAAAGAAATAAGAGACTCCAAAAAAAAAGGAAGAAGTAAAATTTTCTTTTTTTTTTGGATAACATGAACTTACATGTTAAAAAATCCTAAAAACGTCACAAAAAAATTTGAATAAACAAATTTAGTAAAGCCGCCAAATACAAGAACAATATATAAAAGACAAGAACTTTGTTTCGTTTCATTTTATTAAATATGGAATGCTTCCCTGTTTTTCATGTCATCCAAAGTAAGCCAAAGTAAGCACAAGACAGGAACATTTTAACACTCTAATGATGAACTATCTGAAAAAATAAAGAAAACAATCTAATTCACAATAGCATCAAAAATAATAAAATACTTAGGAATAGATTTAACTAAGAAGATGAAACTATGACATTGATAAAGAAATTGAAGGAGACACAAATGGAAAGATAGCTCATATTTATGAATGGTAAGAATTAACATTGTTAAAATATCCATACTACAGAAAACCATCTGTAAATCCAATTCTTATCAAAAATCCAATGTTAGGGGCGCCTGGGTGGCTCAGTGGGTTAAGCCGCTGCCTTCGGCTCAGGTCATGATTCCAGGGTCCTGGGATCGAGCCCCGCATCAGGCTGTCTGCTCAGCAGGAAGCCTGCTTCCTCTTCTCTGTCTGCCTGCCTCTCTGCCTGCTTGTCATCTCTCTCTTTCAAATAAATAAATTAAAAATCTTTAAAAAATCCAATATTATTTTTTTACAGAAGTAAGTAAAAAATCCTAAAATTTATATGAGACCATAAAAGACAACAAATAATCAAAGCAGTTCTGAGAAAGAATGAAGAAGAGAAATTACACTTCTTGATTTGAAACTATACTACAAAGCCCTCATGCTCAAAACAATAAAGTATACTGGCATAAAAACAGACCAATAAACAAGTAGAACAGAAATAAATCCTTTTATACAGTCACCTAATATTTGACAGGGGCCAACATATGTAATGGGTAAAGATAGTCTGTTCAATAAACGATATTTAAAACTGAACAGTCACATAAACAGTATGAAACTGGAACTTTATATCACTCATAAGTCTTAACTTGAAATAGATTAAAGACTTAAAGGTGATGCATGAAACTACATTTCCTAAAGGAAAACATAGGAAAAATTCTCCTTGACATTGGTCTTGCCAATAGTTTTTTGGATACCAGACCAAAAACACAAGCAAAAAAAGCAAAAATAAATAAATCGTATTACATCAAACTAAAGTTTCTGCATTGCCAAAAAAAGAGAGAGAGAGAGAATGAAAACACAATCCACAGAATGGAAGAAAATACTTACAAATCTTATATCTGAAAAGAGGTTAATAACCAACAGATACAAATAGAAAAAATATATAATTAAAAAAATAGCAAAAGGATCTCAATAGACTTTTTTTTTTTCAAAAAAGTTATATAAATGACCAACAGGAGCATTAAAAAGTGCTCAACGTAAAAAACTCAGGGCAAAGTCATTATGATGTTGTTGTTGTTGTTTACCTCTGAAAAACACAGCAAGATATTACTACCTATTAGAATATATAGTACCAGAAATGGAAACTAACAAATTTTGGTAAATATTGGGGAAAATGGGGAACTTGTGCACTGTGATAGGGATATAAATTTGTATGGAAAACAGTATGGAGACTATTCATATTATTAAAAGTAAAATTACCATATGATTCAGTAATCCCACTTCTAGGGATATATCTAAAGGAAACGAAGTCACTGTTCAAAGACATATCTGAACTCTTATGTTTATTATAAAATTATTAACTCTAAGCAAGAGATGGAAATAACTTCAGTATCCATTAATGGATGAATGAATAAAATAAGTATGGTAAATATATACTATGGAATACTACTTACCCATGAAAAATTAAGAAATACTGCCATTTACAACAGCATGGATGGATCTTGAAGGTGTTATACTAAGTAAAATATTTCAAAGATTTTATATATTTTTTAAATTTATGTATTATGATATCCCTTACATACAGAATCTGAGGAAAAGGCAAACTAATGGAAACTTAGAGTTGAGTTGACAAGGGGTGAACCTGGGGTGGAGTAAGGTGGTCAAAGGGTGCAAACTTGCAACTATAATACCAAAAAGTTCTGGGGATCATGATGATCATAGTTAATAAAATATACATACTTTTTTTTATTGTGCTTCCCTTTATTAAACTTTGCATATATCACATTCTTACTAGTTGAAAGTTTATACCAATTTGTATAAAAGAGGTCTGCTGCCACCATTTTTCTAACAACATTTGTTCATTTTGTGTCTCTCTGTCACATGTTGGTAATTCTTGCAATATTTCAAGTTTTTTCATTATTATTGTATTTGTTATGGTGATCTGTGATCAGTAATTATGACCCACTGAAAACTCAGAACCAGTTTACTTAAGGTATATACATTGTTTTTCTTTAAAAACATAATGCTTTTGAACAGTACAGTATAGTGTTTATTTTTTATATGCACTGGGAAACATAATTTTTTATATGCACTGGGAAACCAAAAAAAAAAAATAATAATAATTTGACTTAGTATATTGAGATAACCACTTTATTGAGGCGGTCTGGTACAAAACCCACAAGACCTCTGAAGTTTATCTCTACTATACTATATACATAGAAGTTGCTAAGAGAGTAGATCTTAAAATTCCTTACGATACATGCATAAAAAACAGTGGCAACTATACGAGATAGTAGATGTATTAACATTTTTATGTAGATTATATTGCAATAAAGATGTATACCGATTTATCAAATTGTACAAAGTTTACACAATGTTAAAAGTTTGCAATGTTATAAGAAATCATTTCTTAAATTTACAAATTATAATATGTTGATTTTTTTTCAATAAAGCTGGCAAAAACTTTTTGTAGAATTAATCTATTTTTCAAAAAAGGAAGTAAGGAAGTAGAAACTGCAACTAACTCTGAAATAATAGAATATAAAATCCATTTTCGTTATATACACTGTGACAAAAACTATTACTTAGTTTACAATAAAGGAGTACTTATGAAGCATGAAGGATGGTCTATAAATAAGGCTGAAAGAGCTCAGTTTTAAGGTTTAAATTTAAAATCTTCTTTTGAAATACTAAACTGACCACCCAGTTTTCCAAACATAAATGTCTTAACTGCATGAATTTATTTCATACAACTCTATAATCTAGTTTCATAAGAAAGCAGCAAGCAAATTTTGAATAAGACAGACTTGCTTAAGTTTCTTTATGTTCAACAGTAAAGGATACTTCCCTAAAAATAAATAGAAGAAAAATCAGCATATTTATTATGATAATTATTATTCATAATGAGATTCATATTGAATTAGGGAATACATATCCTCAGAGGGGGTAACGTAAAATGAAATTTATTTTGGTAAATGTGTCTATGAATAGTCAATACAATGCCTCAATATAAATGAATATTACCATTTTGAACAATTTAATTACTATTATTAGAATTATTATAAGTATAAAAATAGCTATCATTTTAGCATGGAATATGAGACTCTCATGCTCCATGCTTCATCACATCCACACAACAACTCTGCATAATAAGTATTATCATCACCATTTCATGGGTGAAAAAACTGAGGCTAACACATTTAGATAACTGGTTTATGATTACATGGCTAGTAAAGATGCATCACACTAATTTAGGCTTTATGATTTCAGAATTGTACTGTTTCCACTGCACATTCTATTACTCTGTAAATACTTGGCCTGTTTTCATTTAGTTCTTTAATTTTATTCATGTGGTGATGGTTTAAAGCTTCATTTAAAGAAGCTTAAAAAATTCATTGAACCAAAAGCTCCCAAGAATTAAAAATGTCATGGATCTAATGTAGACATAGATATCATTAGTTAATGGGTAACCATATATTTTCCACTCTAGTGAGATAACAATCAGAGTATTTTTCTAAGTTTTAGTCTCTGAGTATTAAAAAGGACTTTGTTAAAATAGAAATATTTAGACAAAGGTGATCAAAAGTCTGGATCAGGTCACCTTAAAATAAATATTAGGAAACTGAGGAAACAAATGGAGATTTGAACACTGAGCTATGATATAATGAATGGTTTCAAGTATTTAGTAGAGTATAGAAAAGCCCTTTAAAGCCTGGTCTTAGACTAGCATTGCAGCTTCTGGGATATCTGTCCATCTATCATCTATCTATCTAGATATAAATTTGAAAACTTTTTTAACTTAAAGATTTTGAGAAATAGAACATAATCAGCACCATAGAAGATCTGTTTATGATAACAACCTAGCCCCTTCTCCTAGTTTGTTAATATTCTCTCTTATTTAATGTAACATTGTGCAAATATAACACTGCTGATATGCCGTTATGAATGAAATAGCTATAATCATCTGTTTGCATATCCTGGTGAAAATATTCATTAAGTTCCATGTTGTATTTCTAGGAATGGACCAAATCTTTATTTTTATGTTTAAGTTTTCTAAATATTATCCAACTTACCTCAAATGTTTTTATTATGGGCACTTTCATTATTTCACATTCTTGCAAGACAATTTTACTGTTGCCCAATATGGTAAGTGTGTAATAGTATGTCATTTTAGGTTTTAATTCATTTTTAATTTAATTTAATTCCAGATTCATAATAAAGATAAACAGTTTTTATATATGAGTGGCCATTTGGATTACCCTTTCTGTAAAGTACATGCTCCAATCTTTTGATATCTTAACATGTGTCATACTGACTTCTTTAATAGTAGATTTTCTGAATGAACTTTTAGCTGTGTAGGTCTTCTCTATTTTATTTAGGACTTGTTTTCATTTCAAAATCTTTATATTTATTTTCATAATCTGCTTTTATTTTGCTTTGTCTATTATCTATCTATCTATTTATTTGCAAGCAAGAGAGAGCGAGCAAGTGAAAGCGCAGGGAGGGATAGAAAAAGAAGGGAAAAGAATCTTAAGCAGGCTCCAGGCTCAGCACAGAGCCCAACTCTGGGCTCTATTTCACAACCCTGACATCATGACCTGAGCCAAAATGAAAGAAATAAAATAAAATTATGGTGTTAAAAAAAAAAAGGAAAAAGAATTGGAGGTTTAATTAAGTGAGCCACCCAGGCACCCCTGTGGTATCTTAAATTAGCTGTCATATCTTTAAAGTTCTAGAGTATCCATTTGGTTCATTTATAAAACCTTTCTCAATATCATTTTTAGTTTCAGTTTTTTGTTCAATTTGCTTCCCCTCTCATTTCTTTGAGCAGAGTACTCAAGCCATTTTACAATCTTTATTGATCATTTTAACATCATACTTAATCCCATTTTGTCTATCAAATTTTGTTAATGGTTTTTCTTTGTGCGCTTTGTTACATTTTGCTATGTTCAAGACATTATATTTGAAACTCTTATTGAGTAGGGATAATTAAGAGCTATAATAATGGTATGGTCCTCCTTGGCAGGATTTTCTGTTATATCTGAGACTCTACAAGACAATCATACTCCAAATTCAGTGACTGACTTTCTCAGTTTACACAGAAGGCAAGGTAGGCTATAGTCTTATATCTGCTTCTCCTTGTGCTTTGGGGATCTCAACTTAAATTTGGGTTGTACCAAAGTCCTCAAATTTGATTGCTGCTGGATTATGAATTTTGTTTCTCTAGTATCAAGAGTCTATTAACAACACAGCTCAGTGTGTTTTAGCAGTTTCAAATGCTCTCATAGCTAAAATGGCTTCAGGGCATATATCTCTAGGCTCTCATTGTATTTCGTATTTTGGCCCAGTAATCCCACACTTAATTTTTATAATCATTCTGATATTTTTAATTTTAAAAGCTATTTTGTCTGGATTTTTAGTTGTCTTAAGTAGGAGTTTTTAGATCACCATTACTAGAAGCAACAACAAATATACATGAAAATATCTGCAGTAGTTTATCACATCTTTATGGCTTTGAACTTCTATAAGCTGAGGCATCCTTCTCTAATCACTTAGGCAAACTCCAATTTACCCTTTAAAACAACACAAGAATTGCTTTATTTAAGAACATGTTCAGGGATGACTCTTCCCCACTGTTCTTACCAACATTCCCACACACTCTTTGCTACCCACACCTTGTTTATGAACTTTCATTAGGTATATCAGCGGGACCAGAATTTTGCTCTATTGTATTTTTGTCCTTTAGAGCTTTAATTAAATATGAATTCCATAGAAAGTCTGTCCCTTTTCTTTCAAACCTGGGTTAGTTATTTCTTCTCATTCTTTGTCAGAAGTTACTTTATTAGAGAAACTTACAGCTGTATTGTGACTTTGGAGCCTTTACAGTTTTTTGACTGGAAAAATCACCCATTCCTGAGATTTTTACGCAGCTTCCTGGCTGATATTATTCAGAAATCTGTTCAAAACAGACTTTTTCAGGGAGGCCCTTTCGGACCACTCAGTTACAAAACCTCTTCTCAATCACTGCTCTTATTAAAATGTGCTCATTTAGTTCAAATATGAATCACTATTAAAGAAAAACCAGTACGATTTTTTTCTTTTTAAAGTTGGCTTACCTATTATCTATCTCTCCCATTAAAATGATTCCTCTGGGCTGGGGTTTTGTTGTGCTCATCTTAGGCCAGACACTCAATAAATTGTCTCTGAATGATTGAATTGTTTGACTCCCTTGCTAGATTCTCAACTTCATGAGGCCGAGGATTGTTCTATTCAGTCCTTCTTTATCCTCAATGTCTGTTATATTGCAGTCACTTACGTGACTAATGGGAAAAATCACAGAAAGAAAGAGTTAAAACTACAGAAAAACCCCGTAGGTTCAATAACACAAAGCTTTCTAAAATTATTTAGCCAAGGAATTGAATACTGGCTGCACTTTTGATTGTTTTTAAATGGTATAGAATTTAATTTAAATGGAAATACTTGAATGGTAGAATAATAAAAAAATTATAAAAGCAACTTGCTCCTTTAAGTAAGAATTATATAGGGCATCTCTTCTAGAAGCAAAATTTTCAAATGTCAAACATCTGAAAGCATAGAAGGAGAAGTAAGAGTGTGAATTGTACTTCAATGCTCTTTTCTTTATATTCAGCAAACAGCTTCATTCACACCTTTCCAATTTTTTCAACTCTTTTGACAAAGCCTTCAGAGGAGTTACTGCTGATGACAACCATCAAGCCTAACAGGAGAAATTCTATAAAGAAAAATAATAGCATGTTTTTCCCAAGTTGTTAAGGATATGGTGAAGCTCTGTCGGATTCAAAGGACGAATGTGCAATTCCATGCTATATATCATAATAACTTATTTTAATAGTGGCTTTGCAATTTTTCAGATATATCCATTTACTGAAAGCACTATCAAATAAACAAAAGCAACAAATTAACAGGAGTTCGAGACAGAAGTTATCTAATCTAAAAATAGCACAGAATACACAACACATATCCCAAGTACTACTATAGGTTTCAAGTAATAGTCAAAACAATAGTAAACATGATTCAGACCCTACCAGTCAAATCATAAATGGGATCTTAACTGTAAATCCTTATCTTTAGATCAAAGCGGGTAATTGGGTGCTGAAGATACATTATAGAACTAATATGTTATAGAACTCCTCTGAAATGAGTCATTTATTCCATCACTTTTCCTGCACAGCTGCTGACCCATGTTTTGGTTCCTGGAAATAGCTGCTACCCTGTCATACTTCTTTAAAGCACATATATTGATAACTCTACTCATTCCTCCATTCCTCTGTGACTGTCATTGTGATAAAATGTGGAGTCAGCTGACTCACTTGTGGTGGTAATAAAGTAGATGAGTTTGCAAAGTATTTTGTTATTTCTAAAAATGCAAAAACCAAATTACATTGAAATCATAAAGGGTGTTTCAGGGAGAGCTGTAGGATGTGGTTTCTTGTGTAATCCACAGAGATTAGCTCCAACACATATTTAAACTCTCCTCTAGGAGCAACCTTAGTGGTAAAGCAAGAAGATAAACAGATGTATACACACCCTGGCACAAAAGTATCACTTATGTTTGGCTTCCTAGTCTCCTCGTGTTATTTATCTTAACTTCTCTCTGAAATCAGGGAACACAGAATCTCAATCAGTTGACATTTTTCTACTGAAATACCCAATAGTCTGATCATACCCCTAAGACTTTTTTAAATTATTTCACTCATAATCCCAAATCTGCTTTGCCTCCTCAGCTCAGTACACTATAATTTGATTTCAAAATGAGGACGGTTGTCAGTAATGCCACATTCATTAATCTATTTTACAATTCCATGTACTTAGAACTATGAAAATATGTTAATAACATCCATTTCAATAAGCCACCCTAAATTTATTATCATGAAACAAGACCTCAAGAAAGAGAATTCAAAATCATCCATGTATTTGCAACTTATTGCAATAAAGCCTTTATCAATAGACTTCCCTGTGCACATGGTGGTCAAATTGCTGGTGAAAACCAGCCAGATCTATTACAAGCTTTCTCATGGCTTCTAGTGAGCCTTTATTGATACTGGGAAGGGATAAAGCAGGGAAGGGATAAACAGTGGTGTAAGAATTGGCTAGACAAAAGTAATGACTATCATTACAAAGTGAGTATTTTAAAGCATAAGAGCCTGTTGGGAATATTGTTTTATAAAATAGTGGTTTTTTTAAATTAACTTTTAAAAATTCAATTAGTTAACATATAGTGTACCATTAGTTTCAAATGTAGATTTCAGTTATTCATCCATAGCATATAATAGCTAAAGCTCAGTACTTACTGTTATAGCTACTTGAAAGCAGAATTTTTACCCACTGAGCCACCCAGGCGCCCTTGAAAGCAGACTTTTAGATCACATTTTCTGATTACTTCCATGTAGTACAACACTTTCCTGCTAGCAACCTTCAAAACATACTGTTCGTTAGAGGAATTTCTTTAATAATAAATAAATAGGAATTTATTTAAATTTATAAATATATAAAATAAATAGGAATTTATTTAAATTTTTTTAAATATTGCACACTGTTTCATTGTTCATAAATAAGGTGATGATATTATAGCCATTAGTTGGTAGCTCTGATATATCACTTTATTTTTACATTCTCTTTACACAAAATAGATATATATTTTAAAAGAATCTGAATCTGTGGCAAACTTTTAAAAACCCTATATAGTAAAGTTTATCATTTTAAGTAATCTCAATTATCTTCCTCAATTGTGATAGTATATCCTTCTATCTAGGCCAGATATTGTATGAGGGATTTGAAGAGACATACTTTTCTAAATTTCACTTTTCTCATCTGCAAAATGCTGATCATGATCCTACAATAAAATACACTTACTATTTTTTGATGAAAATTTATTTATTTATTTTAAGATTTTATTTATTTATCAGAGAGAGTGGGCGAGAGAGCAAGCACAGGCAGACAGAATGGCAGGCAGAGGCAGAGAGATAAGCAGGCTCCCGGCCGAGCAAGGAGCCCAATGTGGGACTCGATCCCAGGATGCTGGGATCATGACCTGAGCCAAAGGCAACTGCTTAACCAACTGAGCCGCCCAGGCGTCCCTTTTGATGAAAATTTAATCTGTATAAACAATATATTTGCTGTAATGCGTGGTTCATGGAAAACATCTTATTTAATTATAAGCAACAACAGTATTAGAAATTAAGTAAATGTGTCTATAATATTTAGTTTTAACACAAAATTCCAGTACTTTGCCTTATTTTTTCAAATCCCTTTACCACTTTCACTGACAGAGTCAAATGTACTTTTTCTACTAGTAGCCAGCTCTTTGTCTTTTGTCAGAAAGATGCCCTTGTGAATTATTTATAATAGAGATATTAGCAATAATAATAATAATAATAATAATAATAATAAATAGCAATGAAAATGTTAAAAAGTTTTCTTAACTAATTAGGGTTCTTAGACATCAATTAGAGGAACCACCTCTGGCAAGCAAATTAATCTGCAAGACATTCCCAGAATTAACAAGTCAGTCAGATACAGGGTTGTCCGTAGACTGAAAGGTGAAGCAAAAGGACTAGGTTTGGAAAATAGGTAAGGACAGTGAAAAAAATGATCAAATTTTTGGGCAAAATAAATTCTTAGGTGTCCTTTCAATGGAGTCCTGGGCATTATGTAGCAGAAACTCTGGAGATTATCTCAATCCATTGGAGTCACCCTGTTTACTAGCTTGCTATTGACAAAGTTATTTACAAACTGTAGAGCAAGAGGTTATAATGTAGAAAACTGATGGTAATGCACAAGATTCTTGTTAACAATAATGCAAGTTAGTGATATTTCATTAGAAAACATAAATTCTATAACCCAAATGATGGGCCCAGAGCACTTCTGCTGCACAACTCTGCTTATATCCCAAATAACCATGTGAACTAGTTTTAATATCTGCTTCTTATTAATTTTTGAATAAAAATTCTTGACACAAGTATTTTATAATTGTGTGATAATCATGCATTTAATTTCTTGGAGAACAAAACACACTTTAGCGTAACTATGTTCATTCACAGAATCAGCCTTGATAACACACTTCTACATGTTAGAAATGATATAATAAATGTAGAATATTGGGCACTCGTTTGGTATTCTTTGCCATGTTTTGCACTATCTAAAAAGAGATCAGTGAACTTGGACTGGAGTTAGTAGACATGGAAGAAAATAAAATATTACAGAGAGGTATACTCTGTGGTCCACAACCTAAACGGGCTGGGATTCCCATCATTTGGATCCCTGTAGCTTTACAAAAGTCAATTAAATGTTTGTATCTCCTATTAAAGTGGATTCCCCAGTACTTTTTCAAACATCTCTTGTAAAGTATTGTTTCCCAGAAAAAAAGGGATTTTGCACATGTATCTGCCTTTGTCTCTGGTCATGATCTCAGTCAGGATCCTGGGATCGAGCTCCATATCGGGCTTTTTGCTCATTAGGGAGTATACTTCTCAGTCTCTCTCTGCATCTACCTCCCCCTGCCCCACTCATGCTCTCTCTCTCAAATAAATAAATACAATCTTTAATTTTTTAATTAAAAATAAGATAAATAAAATAAAATAAAAAGTCTGGTCTTACTGCCCCATTTAGCTCCTTTTTTTTTTGAGTTGTATTTAAAGCAGCATGAGAGAACATGAGGCTCTCAAACTTAAAAAAAAAGGAAAAAAATTGAGTTTTGTTAGGATTTAAGATCTTGTCTGCTAGAAAAAACATTGGCTTTGTTAACATGTGAAATTAACAAAAGAGAATAAGATAGAATTCTAATAATTTTTGTAGAAATTAAAAATTTCCTCCAACAGAATTACATACAGACCCATTAAGTAAATTCATTCCAATGTCCGAAACCAACCTTTTCTAATACTAATGCATCTGTGTAAACAGAGTCAACCCAAGGAATAAATAAATATTATTATTTTTTTCCTGTCTCTTCCACAGTCACATCTGGGTATATTGGTAGCAAGCCAATTATCTATCTTATAAGACATGATATCATAAGGAAGGGTATTCTGTCCATTTGGAACAACTGAAAATCATTGTAATTTTATCTTGGTGCAGTAACTTGATATGGCACAGTGTGGGTTATGAATATATTTTATTTTTTTTTACTGGGAAGAAGAGATTATAGAGATATTGGTTATCCAAGAGAGACTGACAGGTGTTGATAGTTGCCAGGTCAATATCCATTTACTTTTTCCTTGAATCTCAGAAAGCACTGAGGGATTGACAACAAGGAAACTTAAAACAACATCAAATATTTTATTGTCTCTTTTCTATTTATATTGTAACCACATGACAAAGTATCAGTCGTACAATATATCATTCTCTTTACCTCTATCTTTCTGCCAGAAATGTGGGCTTAATAGTGAGAACTCCAACAGCAATTTTTGCAACTGTGAATAAAAAGCCATGAAAACCTCTAAGATAGTTCACTTCACTTTCTTAAGACGCTGAACCAACACCAGAAAACACTCTCTGTAGTCTTCTTGTTAAATGAAAAAATATGGTTAAACCACTTTTGAAAGTCTACTACCTACAGCAAAATGTAAATCTTAATTGAAATATGTCCTCTCAGCTGTGCTTAAGCAACTGAGTCCTGAGCTTTTCAGGTTTTCAGTCTGAAAGAGTACACCTCTGGTGCTCAGAAAGGGAAGAGAAAGGACACCCTGTTCTCCATATAAATTAAAGAAGAGAAATCTGTGCATTTAAGTGGGCCATATAAAATTTATCAAGCAATTATCTCCTAACTCCTTCCTATCCAAATTACCTGATATGCTCTCCCTACTCCTTTATTCCACGTTACTGCCTTGTCCAGGATTCTGTATCACATCACAACATGTCTTCTGTTATTTCCTTCTTGCAAGCTAGTCTTGTTTTCTCCATCTAAAAAAATCAACAATCATTGTGTATTTCAATTCCCATTTTCCTCAAATGCATTGATTCTTCTTATCTATTACTCTTTTCTCATACTCAGTGTCTTTGTCTTTATGGGGTTTGTACTTTGCTTTTCCCCATCCTTTACTGCCATTATATAATCAAATCTAATAACTTCTTAGAGAAAGTTAAAAATTCCTGCATAGCCACACGTGAACACAAAGTCACTGATTTTTAGAAAACCTATAAGATAGTCAGACATCCATTCAATTTCTTTTTTGTTAAGATTTTATTTATTTATTTGACAGAGAGAGATGACAAGCAGGCAGAGAGGCAGGCAGAGAGAGAGGAGGAAGCAGGCTCCCTGCTGAGTAGAGAGCCCGACTTGGGGCTCGGTCCCAGGACCCTGGGATCATGACCTGAACCGAAGACAGTGGCTTAACCCACTGAGCCACCCAGGCGTACCTCCATTCAATTTCTTAACTGAGTCTCAAATGCATCCTGAGTTCTAACCTAAACCTAAGTTCTACTTCTTACACGTTGTTCTATGACCAAATCCTTTCAGTTCAGTATTTTGTAACATTTAAATATTAATCAATTGATGCTTTGTCTGTGTATTTCTATGATAATAATTTGAATACTGTAGATTTATTGTTATATTTATAGATTTATAATCAAAGTTTCATCAGTTGAAGTTTTTGGAAATTTCAGATATAATGATTAACCTAAAATGATACTGCCTCAAATCCCTCTGATATCAAGGCCCAACACTTGATTATAGCCAAACCTGTGGTGGATAGTTCCATGGGAAATTGCAGTTACTTAACACTGATAGCATCTCATGTTCTCTCTCTCATTTTAGAATGTCTCCAACACAACCCAAAAGTGTAGGAGAGTTAATGTCCTCTGAGGACAGCTCTCAGTGAAGTGGAAATAAGAGCCATAGATAAAATTGTCAGTTTTCAGGTCTTCATGAGGACAACTTAAAGAAGTTTCTCAGGACCTTTCAGTAAATGCAAGCCTTCATTTTCTATCCACAACAATTATATCAACAATGTACCTCTTTGACAAAGTTGTTTCTTCACTGTATCACTTTCCCATTCTTTTCTACCTTGGATAATCTCCCAGATAAACTAACAGTACTCAAATCCTTTGTCCTACTCTTTGCTCTCAGGATAAATGGAGCCAAAAGACTTAGATTAATATCAAGTTCTGAATGGGATCGTAGAGCTATTTCTGTCCAGATTTTCATAAACATAGGGACCTTTGAATTATCAGGCTATAAATAAGTTCTAAATGGAGGGGGCAAAAGCAAAAAGTAGAAATTTTTATGTTTGATTTTTAATCATGATTAAAAATAATGTTAGTACATTATAAAAGTGTGGATCTTTGTAAAACAATGTCATAATGTAAGAAATAGGTTGCATAGTCCTTTTGAGAATATGAAACCAAGTGTTCAGGTGCCATCTAATTTCTTGTTTAATCAAGAACTTTAGTGTGCATTATCTTGAGGAATAGAATTTTGAAGTCCAGACAGACTAACAGAAAACTGACCCAAATGTGTGTGTTTATATTTCTGCTTTTGTTGTAAAAATCAAAGTGTGATTGCTGGTTTAAAATGGTAAAACTAATAATGTTCATGGACTCTATTATAAATTTTCTAATTGTATGGGAAGAATCCAAGAAACATATAATTAATTGATTTGCAAATCCTCAAAGAGCTACAGGATCAGGTAGTGGTATGTTCTGATTCAACAGCATCATAATGCAGCATTTTATGTGTGTGGCTAATGGATATTTTCATGAATGTTTGCTAGCTAGTCAGCCAATACAGAGAAATATTAGGTAGGGTCATTACTCACAGTTGTGTTTAATAAAATGAGAGAAAATTATCAAATGACACTAATAATAATAATCCTAGAGCAGGCTAAATAATTCAATGATAATTACAAGTATTAATCTAGCTTTCTTCCCTGATTATGACTCTTCTCTCCTTTATCATAATGGGAGTAGCAGATTGTCTGCAATGAATTGTGAAAACCCAGCAGTGACTTTGGCAGTGAAGGCCTCCCATCAATTTTGATAGGTTAAAATGATTCTGGATGGTCTTGAGCAAATGTGTCAATTCATTTTTTCTGTGTGTGTAATAAAAGAAAGAAGCAATAGTAAATTCTTGCTGTTATTCCATGGAGCCAATAAAATCATACTGCCAACAAGAGGCTGTTGACACTGTAAGTGTGGTTAACTGTCTTGAAATACTAGGCCTGGAAATAAAATTCCAGTATTTCACATAACCTCTTTTTTTTTTTTTTAAGAAAAAAACAAAACAGGGACGCCTGGGTGGCTCAGTTGGTTGGACGACTGCCTTCGGCTCAGGTCATGATCCTGGAGTCCTGGGATCGAGTCCCGCATCAGGCTCCCAGCTCCATGGGGAGTCTGCTTCTCTCTCTGACCTTCTCGTTCATGCTCTCTCTCACTGTCTCTCTCTCAAGTAAATAAATAAAATCTTAAATAAAAAAAAAATAAAAGAGTCACTTATAAAAAAAAAAAAGAAAAAAACAAAACAAAACAAAGAAACTATACTGCTTACATTTAGGGCCCTGCTGTTGTGTAACTATTTTTAAACATGTCTACTGTAAGTGTATATATATATATTTTTTTCTGTGCAATAAATTCATTTAGAGATAAATTTGGATTGCAAATTATTTGGGGGGAGGCATGGTATTTGTGGCTAGTCTTACAAGTAAAAAGGACTAAAAGAAAGAAGAAAAACATTTTTTATTACAGCATATTTACATCTGTCCAAAGTACTTATTTACTATAATACTGACTAATGTATAATACTGTACACAAAGAAAGAAGTTAAATGAGTTATAATTCAGTCGAAGTATAGCTGGCCATTTTAAAACTTACCACTGAATCTTTCTGGTATGAAATGTGATATCTGGCAATCTGGTCCAGTTCATTACATCAGGTCATTTGTATGTTCTTATTACCATTTTGATAGCATAGCACATTTTATAACCAAGACATTTAACAATGGAACTATGATGCATGTATTTTCAAAAGTATAGACATACATGAAGCTATGAGGTCAAAAAAGATGAATGTCCGTAGTACCATATAGACTCAACAAATAAAAATGTCCAAGGCGGGGCGTCAGGGTGGCTCAGTGGGTTAAGCCGCTGCCTTCGGCTCAGGTCATGATCTCAGGGTCCTGGGATCGAGTCCCACATCAGGCTCTCTGTTCGGCAGGGAGCCTGCTTCGCTCTCTCTCTCTCTCTCTGCCTGCCTCTCCATCTACTTCTGATCTCTCTCTATCAAATAAATAAATAAAATCTTTAAAAAAAAATGTCCAAGGCTCTGAGTGAGATTTATGAATATTGTATAAGATTAGGCCAACATGTGGTTTTGATATAAATCATCTGTTCTTAAATTAGAATTACAATCGTTGAGTACAGTGTTGAAAATGGCAGATAGATTTTAGCTATCTTTGCTCACTAGGGAAAATGGAAAAATGTTTAGTTTGGTCAGATTTTCACTTAACTTCTGAAAAATCTTACGTTTGAGAGAACCCTTCTGAAATAAGAATCCTTAAAGACATAACCCCTTTGGCACAAGTTTTCAAGAAACTTGTTGGATGTTGTAGACAATTATATGGCACACGTACTGTTCTAGATGTTTCATGCCAATAATATGTAAGCCATACCAAGGTTACATATACATATAGAGATGTTCCTCAGCTTACAAGGGGGCTATGTACAGAGAAACACATAAAAAACTGAAAATGCATTTAATACCCCTAAACTATCAAATATCATAGCTTACCTTAAGCTTATTTCAACATACTCAGAACACTTACATTTGCCTGCATTTGGGCAAAATCATCTTAAGCAAAGCCTATTTTATAACAAAGTATCAAATATCACATGCAATTTATTAAATATTACACTACAAAAAAGAAGAATGGTTATATATAGAATGGTTGTAAGAATATCAGGTGTTCACCCCTGTAATCTTCTAGCTGACTGGGAGCTGTGGCTCACTGCCCCTGCCCAGCATCACAAGACGGCACCATACCACATGTCACTGGCCCTTTTTATAAAGACCCAAATTCAAAATTCAAAGTACAGTTTCTACTGAATCACTTTCACTTTCACATCATTGCCAAATATATTGTAAGTTGAATCATTGTAAATCAGGAGCCATCTTATTTGAAAGTTAAATCACAGTCACCCGTATACACACAAAAAAAGGCCTTCATGTAGGGCCATCTATGTATCTCTAAACAACATAGCATGACCTATCAACAGCAAAAAATGGATGTGAAGGGGACAATTGCTTTGCGTCAGTACTCTGAGCAGTAACATACATGGCCTTACTCACCTAGCAGAACTCCAGAGCTAGCTGATGGCAAGGAATTTTACAAATGTTTGCTGAACAGCTTAAGCACTATTATTTTTAAATTAGTGTGCATATCTGTTTTCTAAAGATATGTTAATTTATTTTATTGACGTATTACAAAACCAAATAATTTCCTCTTATTTAAGTGGCAGGTAAATAGAATTCTTTTTAATTTAAATCAAATGGCTTTTTACGGAAAATATACTAAAAATTCTGAAACTTGTATTGCTTATGAATCTTTTATTGGAATCCTTATCAAGTTGTATTTTTCAAGTTTTTCCTAAATAATCTTCAATGAATTGAAAATATTTTTTGGATTTTATTCAAGGCTATTAACTCACAATTTCACTTTGTTAAATATAGTGCTAAACGTTCAACCAAAACGTTGTGTCTTTTTTTTTCCACTACCACATCCTCCATCTACTGACTGGATTCTCTCCCCAACTAACACATATATACCATTGTCTATCTTTAGGATAAATAAGGGTCACCTTTTGTCTTTATTCTATTCCTCGCATGCTTCTGAACTTGTTGAATTTTAATATAGTCACACCATAAGCATCACATATTTGATTCCCCTTTCAATAGTAAACAGTGCACAACCAGAGCATACCTTCAAAGCTATCAATAGACTTACTCTGATATATTATTTTTGTATTTTTGTAAATTAAAATAATTAAATTATAGAACAAGAGTTTCAGGTGGTAGGTGTTGTAAGTTTTACCCAAACTGACTTTTGTCAAACTCGTTTTTGTCATCATATATGACAAGTAGTTTTCTCACGTTTGTTTTTAGAATATCCTTGTATAATGAATATTTACACTGATATCTAGTATAAAAATCTTGCAATTTATTTTAGAAACATTAAGATATTGAAAATCAATCTATTTCTTTGATTCATTAAAGACATTTTTGGCTTGTTTCCAGTACTTTCTTACTGGTTAAAAAATGAATTTGAAGTAGTCTGAATTTCATTATTATATGGCACTTTCCCTTTGATGAATACAAAGATGATATTCTATATTAGCTATCTGAGAAGAATTTGTTTTTTTAATTTTATTTATTTGTGAGTGAGAGAGAGCACAAGCAGGGGGAGCAGCAGGGTGAGGGAGAAGCAAACTCCCGGCTAAGCAGGGATTCTGTTGCAGAACTGAGTCCCAGGACCCTAAGATCATGACCTGAGCTAAAGGCTCAGGCGTTTAACTGACTGAGCCACCCAGGTGTCCCAATCTGAGAAGAGTTCTGTATGTTATTCCTATTAATATGCAGTTTAAAGTCTAGGTGATTAACTTAATATTTTAGTGGCTATTACATAGATAGCACTATGTTCCAGGCAGAGAGTAAGAAAGAAATAGTAAATCAACCATATTCTATGCATTCTAAATGAAAATAATTAATCAATCATAATAAATCCTTCTATTTATGGAATATCAACTTATAAGCTTTCCTCCATATGAAAAATGCCAAATACCAGAATAAAGGGTCATCTAATACAAATAAAGGATAGAATTAAAGAATTCTGGTAAGCCATTTAATTTTGAAAAATGGTGCTATATTGTTGCTGAGTTGTGGTTTTCAGTTACATAATATCTGATAAGTGTAGAAGTAACATGAGTGTTACGTGAGATGAGAAATGGTTTATAATTAAGATAATTTTAAAAGTACAGATAAATACAAATTTGTAAACATAGCATTATGGAGGAATAAAAATAAATGATAGCTACACACTCTAAAGTGAATAAATCTTGGAAAGTTAATAGAGAAGTAAAACAAGGGCAGTGCAAAAAGTATGGTACATTTTTATGAAGTTCAAACAAATTCTGTGAAACCATAGATGGACTTAAAGATACTAGTATGTATCAAATATTGTAAAAATTAAGCAAGGAAATAGCAAACATAAAATAACCAAAGCATACAAACTTGGGTAGATACAATAGGTGTGATCATGTTCTACTTCAAAAAGAGATGAGTTAATAGATAAATATAAGTAACTAGACTTTTTAGAAGTTAATAAAACTTTGCCTGTTACTTCTTAGTAATATAAAATATATGGTTTTCTAACAAAAACGTTTATCTTAAAAATATTTAAAAATAAATTTCAGGCTACTCATAAGGTTCTATTTACTTTTCCACTGAAGGAAAAGCTGGTTGTTGTAGTTGTAGTTGTTTGTTTGTTTTAGTCTCCTCCTGGTTTTTATTATTATAATGTGGAATAAGGAATGTTAGATTGAAAAGTGAATTATTTTATAGACAAAATCATTACTTGATTCACCTCCTGGTACAGCAGATGGAACTCCTGAAAATATGCCCTTTTGCCTTACAGAAGAGTAACAGTTATGCTTACTTCTGAAACATACTTGGTGGTGGCCCTAAATAGTGACACCATAGTAAACATTTTGAATATTTGCAATTAATTTTTATAGTCATAGGGCTCCAAAAGGCACTGCTGGTATCTTAGCAGGTATTTCAATAAAGCTAAAAGTTGCCTGACTGTTTAAAAATATTAACAAGGCACAAAACGGCAGAAGTATTGTCCTCAGATATTATTTTTTTCCATATGCTCCTGATTCCAGACATGACAAGTTATTTTTTTAAATTTTTTTATAAAAGATTTTATTTATTTATTTGACAGAGATCACAAGTAGGCAGAGTCAGGCAGAGAGAGAGGAAGAAGCAGGAACCCTGCTGAGCTGAGAGCTCAATGTGGGACTCGATCCAAAAATCCTGGGATCATGACCTGAGCCGAAGGCAGAGGCTTTAACAGAGGCTTTAACCCACTGGGCCACCCAGGCGCCCCCATGACAAGTTATTTTTGATAGCTATATATACAATGTATTTTCCAGTTATAAGAAAAATGGTTCTGCTATTTTTAACATTTTTTAAAAATTACATAATTTTTTAAATTAAAATTTTATTTTTTAATGTTTTAATTTTCTTTTCTTTTTTTTAAAAGATTTTATTTATTTATTTGAAAGACGGAGATCACAAGTAGGCAGAGAGGCAGGCAGAGAGAGAGAGGGAAGCAGGCTTCCTGCGGAGCAGGGAGCCCGATGCAGGGCTCAATCCCAGGACCCTGAGATCATGACCCGAGCCAAAGGCAGCAGCCCAAACCACTGAGCCACCCAGGCACCCCAATGTTTTACTGTTCAATATACTACTTAGAATATAAAACCTATTCCATTTGGTAAGATATTTACCATTTAAAAAATGGTAATTTTCTCATAGTGTGTTCCCCTCACATTGCTTTATTTTGAATTAAAAAATTTCACAATAAACATAACTGATGCTTTCCTTTTGATTGTCCCTCTGTTGGTCATACTGTATATGAGCCATGACAATTAGTTTTACAAAATTTATTCATGTTTGTTGATATGTTTTATCATAACTAATTTTCCCTCCCTTATCTAGATTCCCCAGCTTTCAGACAGGTGGACACTTCAATAAACCATACCCAAGGGATGTATCAAGTACTTCTTAGACATCTCTCAGATCCTTGACGTCTCGTTTTACCTAGGGATTTGCAAAAGGTTCTGCCAGAGGCACCACTGTGACAACTGATGACCATGGTCTATCTCCTGCTAAGCTCAAGAGGTCACTGGTTTCCAAGTTTATCTATACAATTAATGCATTCCAGCAAGTTCTTTGTTTTTTAATATTAACAAACTTACTTTAAAGTTTATATGAAGAGGCAAAGACTCACAATAGTCAACATAGTGTTGAAGGAGAACAAAGACTGAGGACTGACTTCAAAGTTTACCATAACGATGGGGCGCCTGGGTGGCTCAGTGGGTTAAGCCTCTACCTTCGGCTCAGGTCATGATCCCAGGGGCCTGGGATCGAGTCCTGCATTGGGCTCTCTGCTCAGCAGGGAGCCTGCTTCTCCTCATCTCTCTCTCTGTCTGTCTCTCTGCCTATTTGTGATCCCTCTCTGTCAAATAAATAAATAAAATCTTTTTAAAAAAAAGTTGACCATAATGATAATTGTAAGCAAGATATTGTAATACCACAGAAAGACTAGATTAAAGGAACCGAATATATATTATCAATTATATTTTATATTTAATATAAAAGCAAAAGCAATACAAGAGAGCAAAATACAATCTTTTAAACAAATGGTTCTGGAGTAATGGTGAAGCTAAATGTAAAAATATAAAATAAAAATAAAATAAAATAATAAAATAAAATAAATCCAGGCAGATATCATACACTCTTCACAAAAATTAACTCAGATTGGATTATAAACCTAAACATGAAACATGTAGAAGGTAATATAGAAGAAAATTTAAATGACCTTGGTTTTGGCAATAACTTTAGCTACAAAAGCACAAGCACTGAATTTTAAAATGTCTACTCTGTGAAACACAATGCCGAGAGAATGAAAAGGCAAAGCACAGACTATGAGAAAAAATTTGCAAAATACACATCTGGCAAAGGACTGTTAATCAAAAATACACAAAGACCCCTTAAAACTCAACAAGGGGGGAAAAACCTGATTAAAAATGAGCCAAAGACCTTAGCAGATACCTCACAAAAGAAAATATTACAGATGGCAAATAAGCATATAAAAAGATGCTTCACATCATATGTCATCAGGAAAATGCAAATTAAAACAAAAAAGAGACACCCGTACATACCCAGAATTCAGAACACTGAAAACAGAACACGAAATGTTGGTGAGGATGTGGAGCAACAGGAATGTTCTTCCATGTCTATTGAGAATAAAGAATGGAAAACAACTTGGCAGTTTCTTACAAAACTAATCATATTCTTGCCAGATGATTCAGCAGTAGCAGTTCTTGGTATTTATCCAAAGAAGATGAAATCTATACCCACAAAGAGGTCTATAGTAGTTTTATTCATAACTGACAAAAGCTTGGAAGCAACCAGGATATCATTCCACAGGTGAAAGGTCAAATAAAGTGTAGTACATGCAAACAATGGAATATTATTTAATGCTAGAGAAATGAATTACCAAGCCATGAAAAGATATGGATATAAATATTTAATAAATATTTGATTTTAGGCTTCTACCAGTCTATCAATAGTATTAGTATATTTTAACAGTGAATGCTCAGCATTCATGAATTTACCTAATAAAATATTTTGGGTTCAATATTTTAAATACTTCAACCTCTATGATTATATTCCTAATAATTTTGAATTGGGGTAAATAAACCTTAACTTTTTGTAACTTGTTTCAATATGCAAAAGAGCTCAATGAAATTTTAGAAAAAAAATTTACAAAAAAAATGTTTAGTTTACTATTGCCAAATAATTTAAAACTTTATCTTATATTCAAATACATATATTTTTCTAAATTGATTTATATGCTACTAAAACCAAAAACTTTTAGTTATACTAGATTTCATATCATGCCATTAATGCCAGAAAGCCATCTGTCGATGACTTGTCTTAAATAGAGTTAAGATGGGCGTTATTACAATGCAAGATGGAAACAAAGATAGTATACCAATTGAGTGTTACATAACTTTTCTGTTTTGATCAAGTTAATAATCTACAAAAGGCTTTTATCGGTGACAGACTTGGGAATTTAACAAAACTTTTAAACTAGCATGTGCGACTCATTCCTAGAAAACAACACAATCAATAACACTTTATTTAGATTAAATCATGACTATTTCTCCATTTGAATAAAAAAGGTAGCAACTCCAATAAGTTTATTGAACGTGAAAAGTTGAAATGCTGTAATGCTCCTAAGGAATCAAATGATCCAGTCATGAATTACAAAAAAATGATATAAATACCAAAGTGTTTGTATAATTGTAATGTACAACTGCCCATTAGCGTTCAATAGTGTAGGCTTGTACAAGAACTCTATAAAAGAACTCCACTTCTAAACTGTGGAAAATATGTTCCCTTTCTCCCTATATACAATTATTAAGCCATTCATTTAGCTTTAAAAATATCCACTTAATACAGGCTTTTTACTCATTTGAACCCGGCAGCAGGGTTCTATTCTTATTGCTTACATCTGAAGGATAGACTTCTAGCGTAAGAGGTAAAGCCCATAAAGGAGTCCAATAATAACAACAAAATACAGTTTAGTGATCCCTTACAATCTGCCAGCTACCTTTCTGAGAATACTTCAATTAATAAAACATATAAAATAGCTGATCACAAAGAGCTTACATTCTTTTGAAATATAATAGTGAAATAAACCAATAATAGAGGGGCGCTTCAGTGGCTCAGTCCATTGAGTGACTGCCTCTGGCTTGGGTCATGATCTCAGGGTCCTGGGATGTAACTCCCCAGCAGGCTTTCTAGGCAGTGGGGTGTTTTCTTCTTCCTCTGCGCACCCTCCCAATTCTCTCTCTCTCTGTCTCAAATAAGGAAATAAACCAGTAATAGAATAATGATTGATGGTTGATGGCGATAAGTGTTACAAAGAAATACAAGAAAGGTAAAAGCCATTGGAGAATGCTGGGATGAAAGTTAATTTTATTTTGTGTCGGGTGGTTATATCTCATTTAGGAGATGTTATTTGCACAAAGACCCAGGAAGTGAAGGAGGGTGTTATACAAATATTAAAGGAAAAGATTGCTCTAGGCAGAGCAAGTAAGTATATAGACTTTGTGTGAAAAGCTTGTCTGTTACTTTTGAGGAAAAGCAAGGAGGCCAATGAGGAGTTCATAGTGGTGGAGAGAGGAAGAACGTATTGTACCTTCTAGTACATTGAAATGCCTTCAGTTTTTATTTAATATGAAAGGGGAAGATACCAAAAGACTTTCAACAGCAGAATAAAATCATCTGATTTGATTTTTAGGTTAAGTTGCTGTACCAAAATAAATTTGCAGGGAGAAAGGAGTGCAGTATGTGTGGAAGTGGGGCTATCAATCAAGTCAATAATTCAGGAACATATGATGGTGTTTTTAGCATGCTGGGTGGTAATAGAAGTGGTGAGGTATGGTTTTTATTTTGTATATATTTTGATGGTGAATATTCCGGTGAACAGGATGGGGTATGTGCAGGACAGACAATATCAACATTTATTTTACCTGCACAAACAGAAGGGTGGAGTCTTCATTCCCTGATATGGAGAGAACTCTGAGTTCAATTGTTCTTTGTCATTAAATGGCATAGTGATGATGAGGATTTAGTCAGACAGTGAAAGAGAACAGTAAGCATAGTGTTAAGCGGTAAGACATTATAATACATTTGAACAACAAAAAACGTTGTGTTGGATCATGTGTTTGTGTGAGTAAATAAATAAATAAAGCTTCCTGGGCTTCTGATAGAGGTAAAGAAGACTAGTATATGATCCAAAGGGGCACGTGCACCAAATATTTATAGCAGCAATATCCACAATAGCCAAACTATGGAAAGAACCTAGATGTCCATCAACAAATGAATGGTATATATATATATATATATATATATGATGGAATACTATGCAGCCATCAAAAGAAATGAAATCTTGCCATTTGCGATGACATGGATGGAACTAGAGGGTATTATGCTTAGCAAAATAAGTCAACAAGAGAAAGACACTATCTTATGATCTCTCTGATATGAGGAACTGGAGGTGCAATGTGGGTGCTTGGGGGACAGGAAAAGAGTAAATGAAACGAGATGGGATCAGGAGGGAGACAAACCATAGGAGACCCTTAATCTCACAAAACAAACTGAGAGTTGCCGGGGGGAGGGGAGGGTAGGGAGAGGGTGGTGGGGTTATGAACATTGGGGAGGGTATGTGCTGTGGTGAGTGCTGTGAAGTGTGTAAACCTGGCGATTCACAGACCTGTACCCCTGGGGCTAATAATATATGTTAATTTAAAAAAAAAGAGGAAGAAGAAGACTACTATAAATCAAATGCTATGGTTTTCAGCAAAGAGTGTGTAATCAGGCATATTTTATTAAAGTAACCATGTAAAATGATGGTTGAAAATTGGAATAACAGAAAACATAAAAATTAGAGATTTTAAAAAGAGATCTGGGACAGTGTAGAGAATATAATCAATGATATTATAATAGTGTTATATGGTGACAGATGGTGGCTATATTTATAGTAATCATAGAATAATGTATGGAGATATTGAAAACCTGAAACCAATGTAACACTGAATATCACTATACTCAAATAAAAAAATAGTAAAAATAAAACATTTTATTTTAAAAAGATAAAAAGAGGGACAAGAATTTGTAAAATGAATTTCAAAAAGCTTAAAGATGAGGCTAAGACATACTCTGAACCTTGAGGAAAACACCATTTTGAAAATTCTTCCCATTTTGAGAAAACTCAAATGAATCAATACCATAAAAGAACCCATTTTAACTGAGAGATGTAATGAATGCTCAAGAAATAATTTTATGACAGGATAATTCTTCCCTATGAAACAGCATACAGAAACCAGGGGAAACACCTGGAAGCAAAATAAACTATACTGAAAATAAGAATTAGGAAAAAGATAAATGATGAAAGATAAGAAAATTAGAACTGGGAGAGAGACCTAGTGAATAGAATTTTTAGCTTGTGGTTTAATGTTTTTGAGGATAATCTAGAGTTCATAACTGCCTTGAGACAGGCTGGTTGTAGGCAGTTTAGGCAGACCCCTAAGACAGGCCTACTTTGGGCAGGTGGTGTTGGAGGAGGCCATTGGGCTGGACAAAGACAAATCCAACCATTTGACTAAAGTGTCTGTGAAGATGTTGAAGTCAGATGCAACAGAGAAAGACCTGTTAAATCTAATCTCAGAAATGGAGATGATGAAGATGATTGGACAGCACAAGGACACCATCAACCTGCTGGGTTCTGCACACAGGATGGTCCTTCGTACACTCTCATGGAATATGCCTCCAAAGACAACATACAGGAGTACCTGCAGGCCCAGAGGCCTCCTGACCTGGAGTACTGTTACAATATCAGCCGCAATGCAGCAGAGCAACTCTCCTCCAAGGACCTGGTATCCTGTGCCTATCAGGTAGCCTGAGGCATAGAGTACCTTGCCTCCAAGAAGTGCATACACCAAGACCTGGCCACCAGGGAAGTGCTGGTGACAAAGGACAACATGATGAAGATCTCAGACTTCAGCCTAGCCAGAGATATCACCACATCAGTTACTATAAAAAGACAACCAACAGTGGACTGCCTGTGAAGTGGATGGTCCCTAAGGCCATGTTTGACCAGAGCTACATCCACCAGAGTGACTTCTGGTCTTTTGGGGTGATCCTGTGCAAAATCTTCAATCTGGAAGCCTCCCATATCCTGGAGTGCCTGTGGAGGTGGCTTTCAAGCTGCTGAAGGAGTCATTTGATGGATAAGCCAATAAGTGCACCAGTTATACACAATAATGAGGGGTGGCTGGCATGTGGTTCCTTCAAGCTGCTGGTAGAAGACCTGGATCATACTGTGCCTTGACCTCCAACCAGGAGTACCTGGACCTGTCCTTGGCCCTGGAACAATACTGTCTATGCTTTCCTAACACCTGAAGCTCCACCTGCTCCTCAGAGAAGAATTCCACCTTCTCTCATGTGCCGTTGCCCAGGGAGGCCTATCTGCCCTGACACCCAGCCAAGCTTGCCAATGGTGGACTCAAATGACTAGTATCCCTATTACTCCTGTCCAGATTACTTCATAAGCTGTAAGTATATATTTACACACCTTTTTAAATAGGTTGTTATAAAAGATTTAATCAATGGGTAATATGCTCCTCGTGGCTGGGAAGCATCAGTTGCCATATATTAAAAACAAAGAAAAGAGGTGTCTGGGTGGCTTCCTCCATAAGTGTCCCTTCTTTTCAGGTCATGATCCCAGGGTCCTGGGATGGAGCCCCACATCAGGCTCTCTGCTCAGTGGGAAACCTGCTTCTCCTTTTCCCTCTGCCCTGCTTATAGTTCCTCTTCCTATCTCTCTGTCTCTCAAATAAATAAAATATTTTAAAAAAAGAAAGAAACAAAATGTTTTTAAAAAGTCTTTTTTTTTTTTAAATTTTCTAGGGGTGCCTGGATGACTCAGTTGTTTAAGCAGATGTTTGCCTTTGGCTGAGGTCATGATTCCAGTGTACAGGGCTCCAGCCCTGCATGGGACTACTTGCACCCCAAGGAGCTTGCTTCTTCCTCTCCCTTTGCACGTGATTCCCCCCGCTTGTGCGCTTCCACTCTCTCTCTCTCTCTTTCTCTCTCTTGCTGTCAATAAACAAAATAAAATCTTTTCATAAATAAATAAATAAATAAATAAATAAATAAATAAATTTCTAAACCTACTTTCAGTTTAGGTCCCTTAACAAAAATTGCTACTGCTTCATTTAAAAAAAAAAAGATAATTTAGAAATGTGCTTCCAGAGCTAAAAAGCTGTTTTGGTTTTTTTTTTGTCAGGATTAAATATAGAAGTGCTTTAAAAAGTAAAAGAAAAAATATGCTATATTAACACTAATCACACTATAACTTTGGTGGTTATATCAAGATAATGAAAAGTGATTTTAAAGCAAATTTCATTATCAGACATAAAGATCAAGTCAAAATTACAGAAGAGTAAAAGGATGAATTCATCAGGGAGTATAATAATTCTTGACTTGTAATACTTAATAACAGATTTGGTGATATATAGGGAAAAACTAAGAACAAAAATCATAACTTCTACCTTAGAAGAGAAATGGAAAAAAATTTCAACACCTTTATTTTAAGATTATATAGACAAATGGTCATCAAATTGGTAAGATATGTAAGACTTGAACAAAATTATCAACTAACTAGATATGCTTGATATTACAGAACACTCCCAACAACCGCAGACTACATATATCTTAAGCCTTGATTTTCTTTGCAAAGGTCAACATTGATAATGTTCTAGTCATACATCCGTGTACCAAGAAAGAAGTAGCATATTTCTTGAAAGACACAGCTATCAAAGCTTCATTGAGAAACCGTAAAGATGGAGAAGGGATTTGCAAATTATATATCTGATAATGGACATCTATTCTGATTATTAAAAAATGAATAAAAATAAAAAACCTTACTAATAACCAAACAGAGTATCCAATTTTACATGGGAAGAAAATTATTGCAAAGACATGTCACCAAAAGGATATGGATGGCTTATAAGCACATGACAAATTTCTCAACATTTAGACATTAAAGAAATACAAATTAAAATCATAATGAGACATGCTTACATATCTATTAGAATGGCTAAAATTATAAAGGCTAATTGTACTTCGTCTGAGCTAGATTGAGAAGCAACAAAAAATCTAAACTGTTGTTGGCATATATCATGATACCACCACTTTGGAAAATATCTGCCATATAATAGGTTCAGTAGACAATTTGTAAATTTCAGAAAAAAATAATGTTGAGAGTATACTGAATTTCATAAGTCATTTCAATATTTTTTTCCAAAAAAGAAACTATGTAAAACATGCCTTAAATTTACTTTCAAAATATTTTATAGCATATAATGGACAATATACATAAGCCTTAAAGAAACAATCATATAAATAACCATTTCATACCTACTTAAAAATTGCATAATACCACACTCCTAGATCCTCTCTGAATGCTCTAAAATAACCCTTCAAAGGAAATACATTTTTAAAAATGACAGATTTTTTTAGGCAAATAATTTAATAAATAAAAGTTTCATTCATCTACGTAGATCATAATAAATGTTTTCAATAAGCATGAAATTATAACTCTGAAGTGTGCTAAAATGAAACCACCTGCTAAGGGTGAGAGAACAAAAATAAACATCATTTTTCCAAATAAGAGGAATTTATTACCTTTGAATCAAAGCATGTGGATTTGTTCAAACTGGCAATAAAGGAATATGGAAACACAAACCATAGAAAGTCATATTTTAGATTTCTAAAAGACTTCAAAGTGAAGAGTATACATTTTTTAATGTTACATAATGCTACATAATGACAAGATGACAGGTTGTGACAAATAGCATTTTAAAAGCTCTACTCATAATGGAACGGAAGGTGTCATTTCCCTATAATTTTATATATGTCATTAATTTACTATATCTGGATACAACATATTACCAAACAGATGTTCATCAAAGAATAAATCATTTTTAATGGAACATAATAATTTGAACCTACATGTATTAATCATTTTTTTCGATCAAACATTTATAGTCTCGCTAAACTTTTTATCAGTTGTCGACAAAATTAAAAAACAATAGGATAAAAAGTCGTGTTTGGAAAAGTAGATTTTCTTTGAAATTTGCATTTAAATGAAAATATTTGCTGATATTTTTAAAACTTTAAATGTAATTTTATATATATGTATACTCAAATGATATAAAATTTTTGGAGACAATATAGTTTGGGGCACATGGTAAGCAATAATCAATTCTTTTGTTGATCCAAGTGTTCTTGTATGATTTTTCTTAATTATTCTAGTACCACAATTTATAGTTCTAAGATTTTTCCACCCCCCCATTTTAATATCTCTTAAGGTGGCACGCACCTTGCACTTGATGACATATCCTAGTTTAACTGACAGCATTTCTCTTTCTTAGTCGAACATAAACTATAGTGCATCTTACACTTGATGAAAGCTAGGATGCAATGAAATACACTATTATGGTTACGATTCTGATATTTGAAATCCTCCGGTAGCTCCCTGTGCCCCCACAGTGTAGTACCTCACCTCCTCGCCATAGTATACAAACCATCTCACCCCCAGTGTTAACCCCGGGGCTCAGCCTCCATCCCCAGGTGATGCTGCCAGATCAGCTGTCGGTTGTCATGAACTTGCTGTAGTTTCCCGAATGCACTGTGCTGCCTCCTGGTACTTTGAAACTTGACACACTCATCCGCATTCTTCGCTTTGCCCTTCTCTATCACCTCCCCTGACAATCTGTTCCTAAGTGGCTTTTCCCAGCTCCAACCTACCCTTGGCAGTCTTTTATCTCCCTGTGGTAAAGCCTGTCACACTGCACCATGGACATGCCCGTTGTCCCCCTGAGAAGAGAAAAGGGACAGTGAGGGCCCCCCAGCATTTGCAGCTCTAGTTCAGAGCCCCATGCCTGGCTTGCAGGAAATGCCAGATCATGAAGACAAACAGAGATCATCCTCTGGCTAAAACCAGCTCTTCTTTGCCTACCGCAGGATCTGAATCAATAAAGAGCAACCAGTTATTATTGCTGTTTGTCTAGGGATTTTTACCCCATATATTTCCCAGGTCTTTACTCTTTTTATAGCACTTTAATTCAGGCTTCAACCACTTCCTAGTCAGATCAGGTGAAATCATTCTCCTTCCCATACCCTCGATGTATTTCACATCTAGTAATTCTTTTTTTAAAGATCTTATTTACCCATTTGACAGACAGATCACAAGTAGGTAGAGAGGGAGGCAGAGAGAGAAGGGGGGAAGCAGGCTCCCCGCTGAGCAGAGAGCCTGATGTGGGGCTTAATCCCAGGACCCTGAAATCATGACTTGAGCCGAAGGCAGAGGCCTAAACCACTGAGCCACGCAGGAGACCCCATATCTGGTAATTTTTAATCAACGTGGATATGCTGCATCAAATAGTTCCTTCTTCTTCAAATATAAATATATAAATATATTGATCAAGTCACTCGCATGTCTTAGGAGAATGTCATGCTTGTAGTAGCAAACTTGAAATCTTGGCCATTGGTTTTGATTTTTGATTTTTGTTTTGGTTTGATTTGGATCGGTTTTTGTAATTTTAAAAATGCCTCCAGCCCTTGGCTCTGTCTGACCTGATTGCTTTCAGCTGTTTCTGAAACAAAATCGTCCAGGCAGCGAAAACTCTCATTGTTTACAGTGGCGCCCCCTTCTGAACACTTTGTTAATAAAAAGCTTTTTTTTTTTTTTTTTGGCTATGATAAATGTGGAACAACAATGAGGTACTTCAAAGAGGTGAACCACAGATAAATTTCTCTAAGGGTGGGGTGAGGGTTACTCAAAAAGGAACTTAACAAGGCTTTTAAAGATATCGACAATCATTATAACATAATGTGACTGATTGTTACCGTGCTCTTAACTGGGCAAACACTTGTTGGCTTCCAAGAAAGACTAACATAGTTGAGATGGTTCTAGCGGCCTTCTAGCACAGGGTCTCATGAGGCAGGGATTCTAGCCACTGGCTGTGCAAGGCATGAGGCCTGTTAGTGATTCTATTTTTTCCTCTGCAGAATGGGTCTTTCTACATTCCAGGTCCTTTCTACCCCAATAAATAATGCAGCAATTCTCTCAGTGAGTGGTACTTTTGGTTTAAACAGCCAACTGTCTCTTAAAAAGAACTTTTGTTTAAATTCCTTAAAAAAAAGGTCTTTTTAATAAAAATCTTTTTCTTATTTTTTATTTTTAAATCCCATATGTTTACTCTGATCATGGAACTTTGTCATTATGACCTTCTCGGCTGAATAAAATATTCACCATCAGCACCTACTGCTCTCCTCTCCTGGTGGTCTCTCCAGAAGAGGACTTCTCTAGCTCTTCTAGCAGGAGATGGGCACTTCCCCTCTACCCCTGTTGCCGGACCAGCCTTACCTATCCTGCAGGGTCAGGTCGTTCTGGCCTTTTATCTGTTGTTCTCTTCTGAGTGGTTAGTTTTTCATAGATACCGTGCTTTCCTTTTGTCAGGATTTACCCTGGACTATCAAAACCCTTTTCTTGTGCCAGTGAAGCCTAAGAAACAGTCCTGGTGAGAGAACCAGGAACTCGAACAGATCATATTTATCCTGAATGTTCTGTCCAAAATGAAAAATACATTTCTGAGGAGACTCAAGATCTCTGAGAAGAGAAGTTTCACCAACTCTGTCATGTAGGGGCATCAATTCCGATTCTGTGTCAATTGTCCTACTTTCCCAGCTAATAATTCTCTACCTCATAAAGCCCAATCTCAACCGTTTCCTCTCTCAAATGCAGTTGCTCTTAGAGTCTTCACATGGCAATTGGGGCCTGCTGGTCATTGGCTACTGCGCTCTGTACTTTGGGTCTAACAGCTGTGCGGCATCAAGATGAGAACGTCTCTTGTTCTAAGACTTAATATAGTTTGGGGCACATGGTAAGCAATAATCACAATTTTAGTTGATCCAAGTGTTCGAACTTTTCTTAATTATTCTAGTACCACAATTTATAGTTCTAAGACATTTCCACCCCCCCATTTTAATATCTCTTAAGATGGCACTCACCTTGCACTTGATGACATATCCTAGTTTAACTGACAGCATTTCTCTTTCTTAGTCGAACATAAACTATAGTGCATCTTACCCTTGATGAAAGCTAGGATGCAATTAAATACACTATTATGGTTATGATTCTGATATTTGAAATCCTCCGGTAGCTCCCTGTGCCCCCACAGTGTAGTACCTCACCTCCTCGCCATAGTATACAAACCATCTCACCCCCAGTGTTAACCCCGGGGCTCACCCTCCATCCCCAGGTGATGCTGCCAGATCAGCTGTCAGTTGTCATGAACTTGCTGTAGTTTCCCGAATGCACTGTGCTGCCTCCTGGTACTTTGAAACTTGACACACTCATCCTCATTCTTCACTTTCCCCTGTCTATCACCTCCCCTGAAAATCTGTTCCTAAGTGGTTTTTCCTAGCTCCAACCTACCATTGGCAGTCTTTTATCTCCCTGTGGTAAAGCCTGTCACACTGCACCATGGACATGCCCGTTGTCCCCCTGAGAAGAGAAAAGGGACAGTGAGGGCCCCCCCAGCATTTGCAGCTCTAGTGCAGAGCCCCATGCCTGGCTAGCAGGAAATGCCAGATCATGAAGACAAAGGGAGATCATCCTCTGGCTAAAACCAGCTCTTCTTTGCCTACCGCAGGATCTGGATCAATAAAGAGCAGCCAGTTATTATAGCTGTTTTTCTAGGGATATTTCCCCCATATATTTCGGGGGTTTCTTGTTAGCCCCAGAGGGCAATGTTTTTTCTTCTGGAGGGCAGGCAGAGGGCTGCATTGTAGTTCTGGAATTGCCAAACTGGAGGGCTTGTGGGCCAGGAGTTGAGGACAGAAGTCTGAGAACACAAGCAACCTTAGGGTCTGGGCAAGGGCATGGCAGGTACGCTCTGCAGATGAAACAAGATCTCGTGCATCTGAAATCAGGTGAGGATCTGACAAACGCTCAGGTTGGATTTTTTGTCCCTTATGGCCCTCTTCATGAAGAGGTGGTGGATCACGAGGCCATGGAATTTTTCCCACGATGGGAGTTGTGAGATTCTCCAAACCGTAAAGAATCTTCTGCAGGGCGATTGAGACCTGTTGGTTGGCTCCAGGACTTCCCATACGGATCGATTCCGAGTAGGGTTCTAAGGATGGATGGCTGGGGAGCCCGACTCTCATTCCTCTTGTGTCCTAGTGACAAGACAGGTTAGATCTGCTGGATCTGGGGGAGAAACTGAGAGGGTTGAGTTGAAATGGACTCTCTTGTGGATGGGTCCTAATGTGGGTTTGTGTCCATGGAGAACTTGGAATGAGGCAGTGGCACAGGGTCCCTGAAGGGTTCTCCTAACCAGAGGCTTTGACTCAGCTCCAACGTGCAAGATTCCCACGTCAGACGAGATTTCTTCTGATGGGTGCCTCAAGAAACAGCCATATGCTGCTATTGGAATCCAGGCCTCTGAGGAGAGATGCCTGGACAACAAAGCAATGGATCCGATTAGGATCTAGGGGCCTGCTCACTGCAATTTACCTCTGGGGACATCTGTCCACGGGTCTAAGTGCAGGTAGATGCTCAGCTGGTGTCAGACCGCCCTTGTTTTTCCTGGGCAGTCAACACTATTGGGATGGCCCCGGGCACTTTGGAGGTTTATCATCCTATTTCTAGGTTTGTGGCCAATGGAATGGGCAGAATTCCCAGGTACAGTCCTCAGGTTTGGCTCCAAGAACCTGTGCCTGTAGGTTTTGTGGGCTAGGGCTGTGGGGACAGTTGTCTGAAAACACAAACTCGGCTTAGGTTTCGGGTCGTAGGTATTGCAGGACTGATCTACAGACAGTGAGGAGAACTCTTCAGGATATGAACAAGGGGGCAAGTGTGAGACGCTTGCTCAAGATTTTTTCTCTGGATATTGTGTCACTGATGGCCGTGGAATGTCCGGGTGGCCTCATGGGCCATGGACGAGTCTTCCTCTCTGGGCATTTGGCCCGATCCGAAGAGTTTGGGGTTATTCTTTGAGATGGGAGGAGTTGGTTTTGTTTTGTTTTTACCTCAGGTGTCCCACCAAAAGAGAGTTTCCAGAGCAGAGCCCTGGGGAGGGGCGAGGGGACAACCAGAAAGCTGGTTAAAACTTGGGGCCTAGGGGCATGGCAAGCCCATTATGACGTCTAATGGTCCAGCCACTGAGAAGACTTACTAGAGGACAGGACTCACGCTGAGGGTCAAAATGCGTGTTTGTGCCCTCTTCGTACTTAAGCATGGGCGGGGCATAATGTGTCAGGGTCAGGGTCAGTGTCAGCGTTTGGGTTAGGGTTTGGGGCAGGCTCACAGTCAGTGTCAGGGTCAGGGTTAGTGGTTACTGTTAGGGTTAGCCCCGCTCCTGGGTCATGGACCCATCCGTTCAGGGTCTCAGGATAAACCCTGTGCAGAAGGGTGTAGACCCTCCACCCGATCCCACTTAACCAGCCTTAAACTGGTGTGTGAACATAACTTGCCCACCAGACATCTAAACCCTCATCAGCCTGATCCTGCTTGGGGCATCTCCTCCCACGATGGCATGGCAAGTTCCTCTTTACACACAGACACACAGACACCCAGAGGCACACACACACACACAGAAATGGGGAAGAGACCTAGGGCTACACCCGTGGATCAGAAGGTGTGGGACTCTCTGACTCTGAGCCCCCTGGTGTCAACTTTTGATTTTATTAGCCAAAGGGTCTGAAGCATTGGGGAAACATGATATGACCTGAAGGGAGGCGACGTGTCTGGCGGGCGAGCTCTCTTCTCCCTGCATCCTCCCGGCTTCAGTACAGCAGAAGAACATGTCGCTTCCTTTAGGATGTGCCTAGAAATGAGCTGGGCAGGGGTTTTTTCTCTGTAATGGGTTGCCTGGATACATGGGTTGCAATTCCGTTGGGCTCTGTCGTCAGGGAAGTGAGGTCACCACTGCCTGGGGGCTCCTTACCGAACTTCCTGCTGTAGCAAAGCTCCCTGAGCCACCGGTGTGCAAGCTGCTCAGGCTCACACTCCACTCAATGCAGTGCCCATCCAGTGACCCCCATTCAGACTCCACCCAGCCCTTGGGAGGCCTGGGTGCAGCTGTTGTCCCCGCTGGAGGCAACAGAGCTGGGTTTAGACTAGGTTAGTGTTAGGGTTAGGGTTTAGAAAGACTTAGGGTCAGGGTTAGGTTTAGACCTCGTTGGGGTCAGGGTTAGCGTAAGGCTTAGGGTAGGGGTCAGGGTTAGGGTTAGGTTCATGGTTAGGTTTAGGGTCAGACTCACAGTAGGGTCACGGTTAAGGTTATGGTCAGAGTCAGGGTCAGGGTCAGTGTTAGTGACGGTTAGGTTTAGGTTCAGGTTCAGGGTCATGGTCAGATTTAGGGTCAGGTTCAAGTTTAGGTTTGGGGGCAAGGTCCATGTCAGGGTTAGGGTTAGGTTTGGGACAGTTTTAGTGTCAGGGTTAGGTTCAGGTTCAGGGTTAGGTTCATGGTTATGGTAACGTCAGCTTTATGTTTAGGTTCTGTTTTATGTGTAGGTTCAGGATCAGGGTTAGCTTTAGTGTTATGATTCTGTCAGGATCATGGATTGGGTGAGAGTTAGGTTTACAGTCAGGGTTAGGGTCAGTGTTAAGGTCAAAGCCAGGGTCAGGTTTAAGGTTAAGGGCTGACATAGGCAAAGTTCAGAGTTAGGGTTATGATCAATTTCAGGGAGAGGGTCAGGATTATTGTTAAAGTGGGGTTAGGGGTAGGGTTAGAGGTAGGTTGAGGGTTAGGGTTAGACCGGGTTAGGGTCAGGGTCAGTGATAATGTTAGGGGTTAGTTTTAGGGTTAGGTTCATCGTTAGGTTTTGGGTTAGGGCCCGTGTTAGTGTCAGGGTCAGGGTTACGTTTAGGGTTAGAGTTAGGGTCAGGCTCACAGTCAGGGTCAGGTTCAGTGTTCAGGTCAGGGACGGTTCACTGTTAGGGTCAGGGTAAGATTTATGGTCATGGTCTGGGTCAGGGTCAGGGTGAAATCTTGGGCCAGTGTCAGGGTTACGGTCAGGATCAGGTATTGGTTTAAAGTCCACATTCGGGTCAGCGACAGGGTTATGTAGTGGTCAGTGTTAGGGTCATGGTTAGGTTTAGGCTCAGGGCCAGGGTCACGTATAGGGTCCGGGTCTGGTATAGGCAAAGATCAGGGTAGGGTTATGATCATAGTCAGGTATAGGGTCAGGGTTATTGTTAAAGTTAGGGTTAGTGTTAGGGTTAGCGTTTGGTTGACGTTTAGGGTTAGAGCTTGTTAGGATCAGGGTCTGCGGTAGGGTTAGTGGTTAGTGTTAGGGTTGGGTTCAGCGATAGGATTCTGGGGAGGGCCCGTGTTAGTGTCAGGGTCAGGATTACATTTAGGGTTAGTGTTAGGGTCAGGCTCACAGTCAGGGTCAGTTTGTTGTTCAGGTCAGGGTCAGGCTCACTGTAAGGGTCAGGGTTAGGTTTATGGTCATGGTCTGGGTCAGGGTCAGGGTGAAGTTTAGCGCCAGTGTCAGGTTTAGGGTCAGGTATAGGTATTGGTTTAAAGTCCACATTCCGGTCAGGGACAGGATTATGTAGTGGTCAGTGTTAGTGTCATGGTTAGGATTAGGGTCACGGTCTGGGTCAGGTGAAGGTCAGGGACAGGGTCAGGTTTAGCGTCAGGCTTTGGTTTAGGGTCAATGTTCGGTTCAGTGTCACAGTTAGGTTTTGGCGGTAGGGTTTTGGATTGGGGTTAGGGTTAGAGTTAGAAGTAGGGTTATGGTAGGGTTAGGGTTAGACAGCGTAAGGTCAGTGTTAGGGTTTGGTTTAGGGTAGGGGTTAGTGTTAGGGTCAGGGTCAGCGTTAGGTTTAGGTTCCGGGTCCGTATTAGGGTCATGGTTAGAGTTACCTTTAGGTTTAGGGTAAGGGTCAGGCTCACAGTCACGGTCTGTGTTAGGGTTAGTGTCAGGGTTAGGTCAGCGTCAGGGTTAGGATTAGGGTCAGGGTCTGTGTCATGATTAGGTTTGAGTCATGGTTACGGTAAGGTCAGATGTAAGTTTAGTTCAGGGTCCACATCAGGGTGAGTGTCAGGCTTAGGTTTAGGTTTAGGGTTCAGGTCAGGATCACATACAGGGTCAGGGTCAGGGCTTGGGTTAGGGTTTGGGGCAGGCTCACAGTCAGTGTCAGGGTCAGGGTTAGTGGTTACTGTTGGGGTTAGCCCCGCTCCTGGCTATGGACCCATCTCTTCAAGGTCTCAGGATAATCCCTGGGCAGAAGGGTGTAGACCCTACACCCGATCCCACTTAACCAGCCTTAAACTGGGGTGTGAACATGACTTGCCCACCAGACATCTAAACCCTCATCAGCCTGATCCTGCTTGGGTCATCTCCACCCATGATGGCATGGCCAGGTCCTCTATACACACAAAGACACAGACACTCAGAGGCGCACCACACACACACACACACACACACAAACACACACACACACACAGTGAGAGAGAGACTGCGAAGAGACCTAGGGCTACACCAGTGGATCAGAAGGTGTGGGACTCTCTGACTCTTTGCCCCCTGGTGTCACCTTTTGATTTTATTAGCCAAAGGGCCTGAGGCATTGGTGAAACCTGATATGACCTGTCAGGGAGGGGACGTGTCAAGCGGCGAGCTCTCTTCTCCCTGCATCCTCTCGGCTTCAGTACAGCAGAAGAACATGTCCCTTCCTTTAGGATGTGCCTAGAAATGAGCTGGACAGGAGGGTTTTCTCTTTATGGGGTGCCTGGATACGTGGGTTCCAATTCTGTTGGGCTCTGTCGTCAGGGAAGTAAGGTCACCACTGCCTGGGGGCACCTTACCAAACTTTCTGCTCCACCAGAGCTCCCTGAGCCGCTGGTCCCCAAGCTGCTCAAGGCTCACACTCCACTCAATGCAGTGCCCATCCAGTGACCCCCATACAGCCTTCCCCCAGCCCTTGGGAGGCGTGGGTGCAGCTGCTGTCCCCACTGGAGGGAACAGAGCTGGGTTTAGACCAGGTTAGTGTTAGGGTTAGGGAGAAGAAAGACTTAGGGTCAGGTTTAGGTTTAGACCTCGTTGGGGTCAGGGTTAGCGAGGCTTAGGGTAGGGGTCAGGGTTAGGGTTAGGTTCATGGTTAGGTTTAGGGTCAGGCTCACAGTAGGGTCAGGGTTAGGGTTTCGGTCAGAGTCAGGGTCACGGTCAGTGTTAGGGTGACTATTAGGTTTAGTGTCAGGTTCAGGATGATGGTCAGATTTAGGGTCAGGTTCAAGTTTTTGTTTGGGGGCAAGGTCATGTCAGTTCAGGGTTAGGTTTAGGACAGGTTTAGTGTCACGGTACGGTCAGGGTCAGGGTTAGGTTCATTGTTATGGTAAGGTCAGCTTTATGTTTAGGTTCTGTTTTATGAGTAGGTTCAGGATCAGGGTTAGCTTTAGGGTTATGATTCTGTTCAGCATCACGGTTTGCGTCAGAGTTAGGATTACAGTCTGGGTTAGAGTCAGAGTTAAGGTCAAGGCTACGGTCAGGTTTAAGTTTAAGATCTGACAAAGGCAAATTTCAGAGTTAGGGTTATGATCATGGTCAGGGAGAGGTTCGGGATTATTGTTAAAGTGTGGTTAGTGTTAGGGTAGAGGTAGGTTGAGGGTTAGGGTTAGACCGGGTTAGGGTCAGTGTCAGGGATAATGTTAGGGGTTAGTTTTAGGGTTAGGTTCAGCATTAGGTTTCGGGTCAGGGCCCGTGTTAGTGTCAGGGAGGGTTAGGTTTAGGGTTAGAGATAGGGTCAGGCTCACATTCAGTGTCAGGGTTAGTGTTAGGGTCAGGGTCAGGGTCACTTTTAGGTTCAGGGTTAGGTTTCTGGTGTTTTCCTTAGTCAGGGTCAGGTGAAGTCTAGAGCCAGGGTCAGGTTTACAGTCAGGATCAGGTATTGGTTTAAAGTCCACATTAGTATCAACAACAGGGTTATGTACTAGTCAGTGTTAGAGTAATGGATTGGATTAGGATCGAAACCATAATAGAGTATTTAATTGCATCCTAGCTTTCATCAAGTGTAAGATGCACTATAGTTTATGTTCGACTAAGAAAGAGAAATGCTGTCAGTTAAACTAGGATATGTCATCAAGTGCAAGGTGAGTGCCACCTTAAGAGATATTAAAATGGGGGTGGGGGACAAATCTTAGAACAAGTAAATTGTGGTAGTAGAATAAATAAGAAAGGTCCAACACTTGGATCAACTAAAGAAGTGATTATTGCTTACCATGTGCCCCAAACTATATTAAGTCCTAGAACAAGAGACGTGCTCATCTTGATGCCCCGCAGCTGTTAGACCCAAGGTACCGTGGGCTGTAGCCAACGACCAGCAGGCCCCAAGTGCCATGTGCAGACTCTAAGAGCAACTGCCTTTGAGAGAGGAAACGGTTGAGAGTGGGCTTTGAGAGGTAGAGAATTACTAGCTGGGAAAGTAGGACAGTTGACACAGAATCGGAATTGATGCCCCTACATGACAGAGTTGGTGAAACTTCCCTTCTCAGAGATCTTGAGGCTCCTCAGAAATGTATTTTTCATTTTCGACAGAACATTCAGGATAAATATGATCTGTTCGAGTTTCTGGTTCTCTCATTAGGACTGTTTCTTAAGCTTCACGGGCACAAGAAAAGGGTTTTGATAGTCCAGGGTAAATCCTGACAAAAGCAAAGCAAGGTATCAATGAAAACTAACCACTCAGAGGAGAACAACAGATAAAGGGCCAGGCTGACCTGACCCTGCAGGATAGGAAAGGTTGGTCTGGAAACAGCGGTAGAGGGGAAGTGCCCATCTCCTGCTAGAAGAGCTAGAGAAGACCCCTTCCGGAGAGACCACCAGGAGAGGAGAGCAGTAGGTGCTGGTGATGAAGAATATTTTAATCAGCAGAGAAGGTCAAAATGACAAAGTTCCATGATCAGAGTAAACATATGGGATTAAAAAATAAAAAATAAAAAAAAAAGATTTTTTTGAAAGGACATTTTTTTAAAGGAATTTAAACAAAAGTCCTTTATAAGAGACAGTTGGCTGTTTAAAACAATAGTACAACTCACTGAGAGAATCGCCGCATTATTTATTGGGGTAGAAAGGCCCTGGAATGTAGAAAGACCCATTCTGCAGAGGAAAAAGAGAATCACTAACAGGCCTCATGCCTTGCACAGCCAGTGGCTAGAATCCCTGCCTCATGAGACCCTGTGCTAGAAGGCCGCTAGAACAATCTCAACTATGTTAGTCTTTCTTGGAAGCCAACAAGTGTTTGCCAAGTTAATTGCACGGTAAGAATCAGTCACGTTATGTTATAATGATTGTCGATATCTTTAAAAGCCTTGTCAAGTTCCTTTTTGAATAAACTTCACCCACCCTTAGAGAAATTTATCTGTGGTTCACCTCCTTGAAATACCTCATGGTTGTTCCACATTTTCCGTAGCCAAAAAACAAAAACAAACAAACAAACAAAAAAAGCTTTTTATTAACAAAGTGTTCAGAAGGGGGCGCCACTGTAAACAATGAGAGTTTTCGCTACCGGGACAATTTTGTGGCAGAAACAGCGGAAAGCAATCGGGTCAGACAGAGCCAAGGGCTGGAGGGATTTTTAAAATGACAAAAACCGAACCAAATCTAACCAAAACAAAAATCAAAACCAATAGCCAAGATTTCAAGTTTGCTACTAAAGGTATGACATTCTCCTAAGACATGCGAGTGACTTGATCACTTTATTTATATATTTATATTTGAAGAAAAAGGAACTATTTGATGCAGCAAATCCACGTTGGTTAAAAATTACCAGATATGGGGGCTCCTGGGTGGCTCAGTGGTTTAGGCCTCTGCCTTCGGCTCAGGTCATGATTTCAGGGTCCTGGAATGGAGCCCCACATCGGGCTCTCTGTTCAGCGGGGAGCCTGCTTCCCCCCTCTCTCTCTGCCTCCCTCTCTACCTACTTGTGATCTGTCTGTCAAAGGGGTAAATAAGATCTTTAAATAAAGAATTACTAGATGTGAAATACATCGAGGGTATGGGAAGGAAAATGATTTCACCTGATCTGACTAGGAAGTGGTTGAAGCCTGAATTAAAGTGCCACAAAAAGAGTAGAGACCTGGGAAATATATGGGGTAAAAATCCCTAGAAAAACAGCAATAATAACTGGCTGCTCTTTATTGACCAGATCCTGCGATAGGCAAAGAAGAGCTGGTTTTAGCCAGAGGATGATCTCCGTTTGTCTTCATGATCTGGCATTTCCTGCCAGCCAGGCATGGGGCTCTGCACTAGAGCTGCAAATGCTGGGTCCCTCATTGTCCCTTTCCTCTTCTCAGGGGGGACAACGGGCATGTCCATGGTGCAGTGTGACAGGCTTTACCACAGGGAGATAATAGACTGCCAAGGGTAGGTGGGAGCTGGGAAAAGCCACTTAGGAACAGATTTTCAGGGGAGGTGATAGACAAGGGCAAAGCGAAGAATGAGGATGAGTGTGTCAAGTTTCAGAGTGCCAGGAGGCAGCACAATGCATTCGGGAAACTACAGCAAGTTCATGACAACCGACAGCTGATCTGGCAGCATCACCTGGGGATGGAGGCTGAGCCCCGGGGTTAACACTGGGGGTGAGAAGGTTTGTATACTATGGCGAGGAGGTGAGGTACTACACTGTGGGGGCACAAAGAGCTACCGGAGGATTTCAAATATCAGAATCGTAACCATAATAGAGTATTTCATTGCATCCTAGCTTTCATCAAGTGTAAGATGCACTATAGTTTATGTTCGACTAAGAAAGAGAAATGCTGTCAGTTAAAGTAGGATATGTCATCAAGTGCAAGGTGAGTGCCACTTTAAGAGATATTAAAATGGGGGGGGGCAAATCTTAGAACAAGTAAATTGTGGTAGTAGAATAATTAAGAAAGATCCAACACTTGGATCAACTAAAGAAGTGATTATTGCTTACCATGTGCCCTGTGCTAGAAGGCCACTAGAACCATTTCAACTATGTTAGTTTTTCTTGGAAGCCAACAAGTGTTTGCCCAGTTAAGAGCGCGGTAACAATCAGTCACGTTATGTTATAATGATTGTCGATATCTTTAAAAGCCTTGTCAAGTTCCTTTTTGAGTAACCCTCACCCCACCCTTAGAGAAATTTATCTGTGGTTCACCTCTTTGAAGTACCTCATTGTTGTTCCACATTTACCATAGCCGAAAAACAAACAAACAAACAAAAAAGCTTTTTATTAACAAAGTGTTCAGAAGGGGGCACCACTGTAAACAATGAGAGTTTTCACTGCCGGGACAATTTTGTTGCAGAAACAGCTGAAAGCAATCAGGTCAGACAGAGCCAAGGGCTGGAGGGATTTTTAAAATGACAAAAACCGAACCAAATCTAACCAAAACAAAAATCAAAACCAATGGCCAAGATTTCAAGTTTGCTACTAAAGGTATGACATTCTCCTAAGACATGCGAGTGACTTGATCACTTTATTTATATATTTATATTTGAAGAAGAAGGAACTATTTGATGCAGCAAATCCACGTTGGTTAAAAATTACCAGATATGGGGGCTCCTGGGTGGCTCAGTGGTTTAGGCCTCTGCCTTCGGCTCAGGTCATGATTTCAGGGTCCTGGGATGGAGCCCCACATCGGGCTCTCTGCTCAGCGGGGAGCCTGCTTCCCCCCTCTCTCTCTGCCTCCCTCTCTACCTACTTGTGATCTGTCTGTCAAATGGGTAAATAAGATCTTTAAATAAAGAATTACTAGATGTGAAATACATCGAGGGTATGGGAAGGAAAATGATTTCACCTGATCTGACTAGGAAGTGGTTGAAGCCTGAATTAAAGTGCCACAAAAAGAGTAGAGACCTGGGAAATCTATGGGGTAAAAATCCCTAGAAAAACAGCAATAATAACTGGCTGCTCTTTATTGATCCAGATCCTGCGGTAGGCAAAGAAGAGCTGGTTTTAGCCAGAGGATGATCTCCGTTTGTCTTCATGATCTGGCATTTCCTGCAAGCCAGGCATGGGGCTCTGCACTAGAGCTGCAAATGCTGGGGGCCCTCATTGTCACTTTTCTCTTCTCAGGGGGACAACGGGCATGTCCATGGTGCAGTGTGACAGGCTTTACCACGGGGAGATAATAGACTGCCAAGGGTAGGTGGGAGCTGGGAAAAGCCACTTAGGAACAGATTTTCAAGGGAGGTGGTAGACAAGGGCATAGCGAAGAATGAGGATGAGTGTGTCAAGTTTCAGAGTGCCAGGAGGCAGCACAGTGCATTCGGGAAACTACAGCAAGTTCATGACACCCGACAGCTGATCTGGCAGCATCACCTGGGGATGGAGGCTGAGCCCCGGGGTTAACACTGGGGGTGAGAAGTTTTGTATACTATGGCGAGGAGGTGAGGTACTACACTGTGGGGGCACAGGGAGCTACCGGAGGATTTCAAATATCAGAATCGTAACCATAATAGAGTATTTCATTGCATCCTAGCTTTCATCAAGTGTAAGATGCACTATAGTTTATGTTCGACTAAGAAAGAGAAATGCTGTCAGTTAAAGTAGGATATGTCATCAAGTGCAAGGTGAGTGCCACCTTAAGAGATATTAAAATGGGGGGGGGGCAAATCTTAGAACAAGTAAATTGTGGTAGTAGAATAATTAAGAAAGATCCAACACTTGGATCAACTAAAGAAGTGATTATTGCTTAGCATGTGCCCCAAACTATATTAAGTCCTAGAACAAGAGACGTGCTCATCTTGAAGCCTTGCAGCTGTTAGACCCAAGGTACAGAGGGCAGTAGCCAACGACCAGCAGGCTCCAAGTGCCATGTGCAGACTCTAAGAGCAACTGCCTTTGAAAGAGAAAACGGTTGACAGTGGGCTTTCTGAGGTAGAGAATTACTAGCTGGGAAAGTAGTAAAATTGACACAGAATCGGAATTGATGCCCCTACATGACAGAGTTGGTGAAACTTCCCTTCTCAGAGATCTTGAGGCACCTCAGAAATGAATTTTTCATTTTGGACAGAACATTCAGGATAAATATGATCTGTTTGAATTCCTGGTTTCTCATTAGGACAGTTTCTTAGGCTTCACTGGCAGAAGAAAAGGGTTTTGATAATCCAGGGTAAATCCTGACAAAAGCAAAGCACGGTATCTATGAAAAACTAACCCCTCAGAGGAGAACAACAGATAAAGGGCCAGGCCTACCTGACCCTGCAGGATAGGTAAGGTTAGTCTGGCAACAGGGGTATTTGGGAACTGCCCATCTCCTGCTAGAAGAGCTAGAGAAGACCCCTTCCGGAGAGACCACCAAGAGAGGAGAGCAGTAGGTGCTAATGATGAAGAATATTTTAATCAGGGGCGCCTGGGTGGCTCAGTGGATTAAGCCTCTGCCTTCGGCTCGGGCCATGATCTCAGTGTCCTGGGATTGAGCCCCGCATCGGGCTCTTTGCTCAGCAGGAGCCTGCTTTTCTATCTCTCTCTGCCTGACTTTCCGCCTACTTGTGATTTCTCTCTCTGTCAAAAATACAGAAAATCTTTAAAAAAAAAAAAGAATATTTTAATCAGCAGAGATGGTCAAAATGACAAAGTTCCATGATCAGAGTAAACATATGGGATTTAAAAATAAAAAATAAAAAAATTTTTTTGAAAGGACTTTTCTTTAAAGGAATTTAAACAAAAGACCTTTTTAAGAGACAGTTGGCTGTTTAAACCCAAAGTACAACTCACTGAGAGAATCGCCGCATTATTTATTGGGGTAGAAAGGACCTGGAATGTAGAAAGACCCATTCTGCAGAGGAAAAAATAGAATCACTAACAGGCCTCATGCCTTGCACAGCCAGTGGCTAGAATACCTACCCCATCATACCCTGTGCTAGAAGGCCACTAGAACCATTTCAACTATGTTAGTTTTTCTTGGAAGCCAACAAGCGTTTGCCCAGTTAAGAGCGCGGTAACAATCAGTCAAGTTATGTTATAATGATTGTCGATATCTTTAAAAGCCTTGTCAAGTTCCTTTTTGAGTAACCCTCACCCCACCCTTAGAGAAATTTATCTGTGGTTCACCTCTTTGAAGTACCTCATTGTTGTTCCACATTTACCATAGCCGAAAAACAAACAAACAAAAAAAAAGCTTTTTATTAACAAAGTGTTCAGAAGGGGGCGCCACTGTAAACAATGAGAGTTTTCACTGCCGGGACAATTTTGTTGCAGAAACAGCTGAAAGCAATCAGGTCAGACAGAGCCAAGGGCTGGAGGGATTTTTAAAATGACAAAAACCGAACCAAATCTAACCAAAACAAAAATCAAAACCAATGGCCAAGATTTCAAGTTTGCTACTAAAGGTATGACATTCTCCTAAGACATGCGAGTGACTTGATCACTTTATTTATATATTTATATTTGAAGAAGAAGGAACTATTTGATGCAGCAAATCCACGTTGGTTAAAAATTACCAGATATGGGGGCTCCTGGGTGGCTCAGTGGTTTAGGCCTCTGCCTTCGGCTCTGGTCATGATTTCAGGGTCCTGGAATGGAGCCCCACATCGGGCTCTCTGCTCAGCGGGGAGCCTGCTTCCCCCCTCTCTCTCTGCCTCCCTCTCTACCTACTTGTGATCTGTCTGTCAAATGGGTAAATAAGATCTTTAAATAAAGAATTACTAGATGTGAAATACATCGAGGGTATGGGAAGGAAAATGATTTCACCTGATCTGACTAGGAAGTGGTTGAAGCCTGAATTAAAGTGCCACAAAAAGAGTAGAGACCTGGGAAATATATGGGGTAAAAATCCCTAGAAAAACAGCAATAATAACTGGCTGCTCTTTATTGACCAGATCCTGCGATAGGCAAAGAAGAGCTGGTTTTAGCCAGAGGATGATCTCCGTTTGTCTTCATGATCTGGCATTTCCTGCCAGCCAGGCATGGGGCTCTGCACTAGAGCTGCAAATGCTGGGTCCCTCATTGTCCCTTTCCTCTTCTCAGGGGGGACAACGGGCATGTCCATGGTGCAGTGTGACAGGCTTTACCACAGGGAGATAATAGACTGCCAAGGGTAGGTGGGAGCTGGGAAAAGCCACTTAGGAACAGATTTTCAGGGGAGGTGATAGACAAGGGCAAAGCGAAGAATGAGGATGAGTGTGTCAAGTTTCAGAGTGCCAGGAGGCAGCACAATGCATTCGGGAAACTACAGCAAGTTCATGACAACCGACAGCTGATCTGGCAGCATCACCTGGGGATGGAGGCTGAGCCCCGGGGTTAACACTGGGGGTGAGAAGGTTTGTATACTATGGCGAGGAGGTGAGGTACTACACTGTGGGGGCACAAAGAGCTACCGGAGGATTTCAAATATCAGAATCGTAACCATAATAGAGTATTTCATTGCATCCTAGCTTTCATCAAGTGTAAGATGCACTATAGTTTATGTTCGACTAAGAAAGAGAAATGCTGTCAGTTAAAGTAGGATATGTCATCAAGTGCAAGGTGAGTGCCACTTTAAGAGATATTAAAATGGGGGGGGGCAAATCTTAGAACAAGTAAATTGTGGTAGTAGAATAATTAAGAAAGATCCAACACTTGGATCAACTAAAGAAGTGATTATTGCTTACCATGTGCCCTGTGCTAGAAGGCCACTAGAACCATTTCAACTATGTTAGTTTTTCTTGGAAGCCAACAAGTGTTTGCCCAGTTAAGAGCGCGGTAACAATCAGTCACGTTATGTTATAATGATTGTCGATATCTTTAAAAGCCTTGTCAAGTTCCTTTTTGAGTAACCCTCACCCCACCCTTAGAGAAATTTATCTGTGGTTCACCTCTTTGAAGTACCTCATTGTTGTTCCACATTTACCATAGCCGAAAAACAAACAAACAAACAAAAAAGCTTTTTATTAACAAAGTGTTCAGAAGGGGGCACCACTGTAAACAATGAGAGTTTTCACTGCCGGGACAATTTTGTTGCAGAAACAGCTGAAAGCAATCAGGTCAGACAGAGCCAAGGGCTGGAGGGATTTTTAAAATGACAAAAACCGAACCAAATCTAACCAAAACAAAAATCAAAACCAATGGCCAAGATTTCAAGTTTGCTACTAAAGGTATGACATTCTCCTAAGACATGCGAGTGACTTGATCACTTTATTTATATATTTATATTTGAAGAAGAAGGAACTATTTGATGCAGCAAATCCACGTTGGTTAAAAATTACCAGATATGGGGGCTCCTGGGTGGCTCAGTGGTTTAGGCCTCTGCCTTCGGCTCAGGTCATGATTTCAGGGTCCTGGGATGGAGCCCCACATCGGGCTCTCTGCTCAGCGGGGAGCCTGCTTCCCCCCTCTCTCTCTGCCTCCCTCTCTACCTACTTGTGATCTGTCTGTCAAATGGGTAAATAAGATCTTTAAATAAAGAATTACTAGATGTGAAATACATCGAGGGTATGGGAAGGAAAATGATTTCACCTGATCTGACTAGGAAGTGGTTGAAGCCTGAATTAAAGTGCCACAAAAAGAGTAGAGACCTGGGAAATCTATGGGGTAAAAATCCCTAGAAAAACAGCAATAATAACTGGCTGCTCTTTATTGATCCAGATCCTGCGGTAGGCAAAGAAGAGCTGGTTTTAGCCAGAGGATGATCTCCGTTTGTCTTCATGATCTGGCATTTCCTGCAAGCCAGGCATGGGGCTCTGCACTAGAGCTGCAAATGCTGGGGGCCCTCATTGTCACTTTTCTCTTCTCAGGGGGACAACGGGCATGTCCATGGTGCAGTGTGACAGGCTTTACCACGGGGAGATAATAGACTGCCAAGGGTAGGTGGGAGCTGGGAAAAGCCACTTAGGAACAGATTTTCAAGGGAGGTGGTAGACAAGGGCATAGCGAAGAATGAGGATGAGTGTGTCAAGTTTCAGAGTGCCAGGAGGCAGCACAGTGCATTCGGGAAACTACAGCAAGTTCATGACACCCGACAGCTGATCTGGCAGCATCACCTGGGGATGGAGGCTGAGCCCCGGGGTTAACACTGGGGGTGAGAAGTTTTGTATACTATGGCGAGGAGGTGAGGTACTACACTGTGGGGGCACAGGGAGCTACCGGAGGATTTCAAATATCAGAATCGTAACCATAATAGAGTATTTCATTGCATCCTAGCTTTCATCAAGTGTAAGATGCACTATAGTTTATGTTCGACTAAGAAAGAGAAATGCTGTCAGTTAAAGTAGGATATGTCATCAAGTGCAAGGTGAGTGCCACCTTAAGAGATATTAAAATGGGGGGGGGGCAAATCTTAGAACAAGTAAATTGTGGTAGTAGAATAATTAAGAAAGATCCAACACTTGGATCAACTAAAGAAGTGATTATTGCTTAGCATGTGCCCCAAACTATATTAAGTCCTAGAACAAGAGACGTGCTCATCTTGAAGCCTTGCAGCTGTTAGACCCAAGGTACAGAGGGCAGTAGCCAACGACCAGCAGGCTCCAAGTGCCATGTGCAGACTCTAAGAGCAACTGCCTTTGAAAGAGAAAACGGTTGACAGTGGGCTTTCTGAGGTAGAGAATTACTAGCTGGGAAAGTAGTAAAATTGACACAGAATCGGAATTGATGCCCCTACATGACAGAGTTGGTGAAACTTCCCTTCTCAGAGATCTTGAGGCACCTCAGAAATGAATTTTTCATTTTGGACAGAACATTCAGGATAAATATGATCTGTTTGAATTCCTGGTTTCTCATTAGGACAGTTTCTTAGGCTTCACTGGCAGAAGAAAAGGGTTTTGATAATCCAGGGTAAATCCTGACAAAAGCAAAGCACGGTATCTATGAAAAACTAACCCCTCAGAGGAGAACAACAGATAAAGGGCCAGGCCTACCTGACCCTGCAGGATAGGTAAGGTTAGTCTGGCAACAGGGGTATTTGGGAACTGCCCATCTCCTGCTAGAAGAGCTAGAGAAGACCCCTTCCGGAGAGACCACCAAGAGAGGAGAGCAGTAGGTGCTAATGATGAAGAATATTTTAATCAGGGGCGCCTGGGTGGCTCAGTGGATTAAGCCTCTGCCTTCGGCTCGGGCCATGATCTCAGTGTCCTGGGATTGAGCCCCGCATCGGGCTCTTTGCTCAGCAGGAGCCTGCTTTTCTATCTCTCTCTGCCTGACTTTCCGCCTACTTGTGATTTCTCTCTCTGTCAAAAATACAGAAAATCTTTAAAAAAAAAAAAGAATATTTTAATCAGCAGAGATGGTCAAAATGACAAAGTTCCATGATCAGAGTAAACATATGGGATTTAAAAATAAAAAATAAAAAAATTTTTTTGAAAGGACTTTTCTTTAAAGGAATTTAAACAAAAGACCTTTTTAAGAGACAGTTGGCTGTTTAAACCCAAAGTACAACTCACTGAGAGAATCGCCGCATTATTTATTGGGGTAGAAAGGACCTGGAATGTAGAAAGACCCATTCTGCAGAGGAAAAAATAGAATCACTAACAGGCCTCATGCCTTGCACAGCCAGTGGCTAGAATACCTACCCCATCATACCCTGTGCTAGAAGGCCACTAGAACCATTTCAACTATGTTAGTTTTTCTTGGAAGCCAACAAGCGTTTGCCCAGTTAAGAGCGCGGTAACAATCAGTCAAGTTATGTTATAATGATTGTCGATATCTTTAAAAGCCTTGTCAAGTTCCTTTTTGAGTAACCCTCACCCCACCCTTAGAGAAATTTATCTGTGGTTCACCTCTTTGAAGTACCTCATTGTTGTTCCACATTTACCATAGCCGAAAAACAAACAAACAAAAAAAAAGCTTTTTATTAACAAAGTGTTCAGAAGGGGGCGCCACTGTAAACAATGAGAGTTTTCACTGCCGGGACAATTTTGTTGCAGAAACAGCTGAAAGCAATCAGGTCAGACAGAGCCAAGGGCTGGAGGGATTTTTAAAATGACAAAAACCGAACCAAATCTAACCAAAACAAAAATCAAAACCAATGGCCAAGATTTCAAGTTTGCTACTAAAGGTATGACATTCTCCTAAGACATGCGAGTGACTTGATCACTTTATTTATATATTTATATTTGAAGAAGAAGGAACTATTTGATGCAGCAAATCCACGTTGGTTAAAAATTACCAGATATGGGGGCTCCTGGGTGGCTCAGTGGTTTAGGCCTCTGCCTTCGGCTCTGGTCATGATTTCAGGGTCCTGGAATGGAGCCCCACATCGGGCTCTCTGCTCAGCGGGGAGCCTGCTTCCCCCCTCTCTCTCTGCCTCCCTCTCTACCTACTTGTGATCTGTCTGTCAAATGGGTAAATAAGATCTTTAAATAAAGAATTACTAGATGTGAAATACATCGAGGGTATGGGAAGGAAAATGATTTCACCTGATCTGACTAGGAAGTGGTTGAAGCCTGAATTAAAGTGCCACAAAAAGAGTAGAGACCTGGGAAATCTATGGGGTAAAAATCCCTAGAAAAACAGCAATAATAACTGGCTGCTCTTTATTGATCCAGATCCTGCGGTAGGCAAAGAAGAGCTGGTTTTAGCCAGAGGATGATCTCCGTTTGTCTTCATGATCTGGCATTTCCTGCAAGCCAGGCATGGGGCTCTGCACTAGAGCTGCAAATGCTGGGGGCCCTCATTGTCCCTTTTCTCTTCTCAGGGGGACAACGGGCATGTCCATGGTGCAGTGTGACAGGCTTTACCACGGGGAGATAATAGACTGCCAAGGGTAGGTGGGAGCTGGGAAAAGCCACTTAGGAACAGATTTTCAAGGGAGGTGATAGACAAGGGCATAGCGAAGAATGAGGATGAGTGTGTCAAGTTTCAGAGTGCCAGGAGGCAGCACAGTGCATTCGGGAAACTACAGCAAGTTCATGACACCCGACAGCTGATCTGGCAGCATCACCTGGGGATGGAGGCTGAGCCCCGGGGTTAACACTGGGGGTGAGAAGGTTTGTATACTATGGCGAGGAGGTGAGGTACTACACTGTGGGGGCACAGGGAGCTACCGGAGGATTTCAAATATCAGAATCGTAACCATAATAGAGTATTTCATTGCATCCTAGCTTTCATCAAGTGTAAGATGCACTATAGTTTATGTTCGACTAAGAAAGAGAAATGCTGTCAGTTAAAGTAGGATATGTCATCAAGTGCAAGGTGAGTGCCACCTTAAGAGATATTAAAATGGGGGGGGGGCAAATCTTAGAACAAGTAAATTGTGGTAGTAGAATAATTAAGAAAGATCCAACACTTGGATCAACTAAAGAAGTGATTATTGCTTAGCATGTGCCCCAAACTATATTAAGTCCTAGAACAAGAGACGTGCTCATCTTGAAGCCTTGCAGCTGTTAGACCCAAGGTACAGAGGGCAGTAGCCAACGACCAGCAGGCTCCAAGTGCCAGGTGCAGACTCTAAGAGCAACTGCCTTTGAAAGAGAAAACGGTTGACAGTGGGCTTTCTGAGGTAGAGAATTACTAGCTGGGAAAGTAGTAAAATTGACACAGAATCGGAATTGATGCCCCTACATGACAGAGTTGGTGAAACTTCCCTTCTCAGAGATCGTGAGGCACCTCAGAAATGAATTTTTCATTTTGGACAGAACATTCAGGATAAATATGATCTGTTTGAATTCCTGGTTTCTCATTAGGACAGTTTCTTAGGCTTCACTGGCAGAAGAAAAGGGTTTTGATAATCCAGGGTAAATCCTGACAAAAGCAAAGCACGGTATCTATGAAAAACTAACCCCTCAGAGGAGAACAACAGATAAAGGGCCAGGCCTACCTGACCCTGCAGGATAGGTAAGGTTAGTCTGGCAACAGGGGTATTTGGGAACTGCCCATCTCCTGCTAGAAGAGCTAGAGAAGACCCCTTCCGGAGAGACCACCAAGAGAGGAGAGCAGTAGGTGCTAATGATGAAGAATATTTTAATCAGGGGCGCCTGGGTGGCTCAGTGGATTAAGCCTCTGCCTTCGGCTCGGGCCATGATCTCAGTGTCCTGGGATTGAGCCCCGCATCGGGCTCTTTGCTCAGCAGGAGCCTGCTTTTCTATCTCTCTCTGCCTGACTTTCCGCCTACTTGTGATTTCTCTCTCTGTCAAAAATACAGAAAATCTTTAAAAAAAAAAAAGAATATTTTAATCAGCAGAGATGGTCAAAATGACAAAGTTCCATGATCAGAGTAAACATATGGGATTTAAAAATAAAAAATAAAAAAATTTTTTTGAAAGGACTTTTCTTTAAAGGAATTTAAACAAAAGACCTTTTTAAGAGACAGTTGGCTGTTTAAACCCAAAGTACAACTCACTGAGAGAATCGCCGCATTATTTATTGGGGTAGAAAGGACCTGGAATGTAGAAAGACCCATTCTGCAGAGGAAAAAATAGAATCACTAACAGGCCTCATGCCTTGCACAGCCAGTGGCTAGAATACCTACCCCATCATACCCTGTGCTAGAAGGCCACTAGAACCATTTCAACTATGTTAGTTTTTCTTGGAAGCCAACAAGCGTTTGCCCAGTTAAGAGCGCGGTAACAATCAGTCAAGTTATGTTATAATGATTGTCGATATCTTTAAAAGCCTTGTCAAGTTCCTTTTTGAGTAACCCTCACCCCACCCTTAGAGAAATTTATCTGTGGTTCACCTCTTTGAAGTACCTCATTGTTGTTCCACATTTACCATAGCCGAAAAACAAACAAACAAAAAAAAAGCTTTTTATTAACAAAGTGTTCAGAAGGGGGCGCCACTGTAAACAATGAGAGTTTTCACTGCCGGGACAATTTTGTTGCAGAAACAGCTGAAAGCAATCAGGTCAGACAGAGCCAAGGGCTGGAGGGATTTTTAAAATGACAAAAACCGAACCAAATCTAACCAAAACAAAAATCAAAACCAATGGCCAAGATTTCAAGTTTGCTACTAAAGGTATGACATTCTCCTAAGACATGCGAGTGACTTGATCACTTTATTTATATATTTATATTTGAAGAAGAAGGAACTATTTGATGCAGCAAATCCACGTTGGTTAAAAATTACCAGATATGGGGGCTCCTGGGTGGCTCAGTGGTTTAGGCCTCTGCCTTCGGCTCTGGTCATGATTTCAGGGTCCTGGAATGGAGCCCCACATCGGGCTCTCTGCTCAGCGGGGAGCCTGCTTCCCCCCTCTCTCTCTGCCTCCCTCTCTACCTACTTGTGATCTGTCTGTCAAATGGGTAAATAAGATCTTTAAATAAAGAATTACTAGATGTGAAATACATCGAGGGTATGGGAAGGAAAATGATTTCACCTGATCTGACTAGGAAGTGGTTGAAGCCTGAATTAAAGTGCCACAAAAAGAGTAGAGACCTGGGAAATATATGGGGTAAAAATCCCTAGAAAAACAGCAATAATAACTGGCTGCTCTTTATTGACCAGATCCTGCGATAGGCAAAGAAGAGCTGGTTTTAGCCAGAGGATGATCTCCGTTTGTCTTCATGATCTGGCATTTCCTGCCAGCCAGGCATGGGGCTCTGCACTAGAGCTGCAAATGCTGGGTCCCTCATTGTCCCTTTCCTCTTCTCAGGGGGGACAACGGGCATGTCCATGGTGCAGTGTGACAGGCTTTACCACAGGGAGATAATAGACTGCCAAGGGTAGGTGGGAGCTGGGAAAAGCCACTTAGGAACAGATTTTCAGGGGAGGTGATAGACAAGGGCAAAGCGAAGAATGAGGATGAGTGTGTCAAGTTTCAGAGTGCCAGGAGGCAGCACAATGCATTCGGGAAACTACAGCAAGTTCATGACAACCGACAGCTGATCTGGCAGCATCACCTGGGGATGGAGGCTGAGCCCCGGGGTTAACACTGGGGGTGAGAAGGTTTGTATACTATGGCGAGGAGGTGAGGTACTACACTGTGGGGGCACAGGGAGCTACCGGAGGATTTCAAATATCAGAATCGTAACCATAATAGAGTATTTCATTGCATCCTAGCTTTCATCAAGTGTAAGATGCACTATAGTTTATGTTCGACTAAGAAAGAGAAATGCTGTCAGTTAAAGTAGGATATGTCATCAAGTGCAAGGTGAGTGCCACCTTAAGAGATATTAAAATGGGGGGGGGGGGACAAATCTTAGAACAAGTAAATTGTGGTAGTAGAATAATTAAGAAAGATCCAACACTTGGATCAACTAAAGAAGTGATTATTGCTTACCATGGGCCCCAAACTATATTAAGTCCTAGAACAAGAGACGTGCTCATCTTGAAGCCTTGCAGCTGTTAGACCCAAGGTACAGAGGGCAGTAGCCAACGACCAGCAGGCTCCAAGTGCCATGTGCAGACTCTAAGAGCAACTGCCTTTGAAAGAGAAAACGGCTGACAGTGGGCTTTCTGAGGTAGAGAATTACTAGCTGGGAAAGTAGTAAAATTGACACAGAATCGGAATTGATGCCCCTACATGACAGAGTTGGTGAAACTTCCCTTCTCAGAGATCTTGAGGCACCTCAGAAATGAATTTTTCATTTTGGACAGAACATTCAGGATAAATATGATCTGTTTGAATTCCTGGTTTCTCATTAGGACAGTTTCTTAGGCTTCACTGGCAGAAGAAAAGGGTTTTGATAATCCAGGGTAAATCCTGACAAAAGCAAAGCACGGTATCTATGAAAAACTAACCCCTCAGAGGAGAACAACAGATAAAGGGCCAGGCCTACCTGACCCTGCAGGATAGGTAAGGTTAGTCTGGCAACAGGGGTATTTGGGAACTGCCCATCTCCTGCTAGAAGAGCTAGAGAAGACCCCTTCCGGAGAGACCACCAAGAGAGGAGAGCAGTAGGTGCTAATGATGAAGAATATTTTAATCAGGGGCGCCTGGGTGGCTCAGTGGATTAAGCCTCTGCCTTCGGCTCGGGCCATGATCTCAGTGTCCTGGGATTGAGCCCCGCATCGGGCTCTTTGCTCAGCAGGAGCCTGCTTTTCTATCTCTCTCTGCCTGACTTTCCGCCTACTTGTGATTTCTCTCTCTGTCAAAAATACAGAAAATCTTTAAAAAAAAAAAAGAATATTTTAATCAGCAGAGATGGTCAAAATGACAAAGTTCCATGATCAGAGTAAACATATGGGATTTAAAAATAAAAAATAAAAAAATTTTTTTGAAAGGACTTTTCTTTAAAGGAATTTAAACAAAAGACCTTTTTAAGAGACAGTTGGCTGTTTAAACCCAAAGTACAACTCACTGAGAGAATCGCCGCATTATTTATTGGGGTAGAAAGGACCTGGAATGTAGAAAGACCCATTCTGCAGAGGAAAAAATAGAATCACTAACAGGCCTCATGCCTTGCACAGCCAGTGGCTAGAATACCTACCCCATCATACCCTGTGCTAGAAGGCCACTAGAACCATTTCAACTATGTTAGTTTTTCTTGGAAGCCAACAAGCGTTTGCCCAGTTAAGAGCGCGGTAACAATCAGTCAAGTTATGTTATAATGATTGTCGATATCTTTAAAAGCCTTGTCAAGTTCCTTTTTGAGTAACCCTCACCCCACCCTTAGAGAAATTTATCTGTGGTTCACCTCTTTGAAGTACCTCATTGTTGTTCCACATTTACCATAGCCGAAAAACAAACAAACAAAAAAAAGCTTTTTATTAACAAAGTGTTCAGAAGGGGGCGCCACTGTAAACAATGAGAGTTTTCACTGCCGGGACAATTTTGTTGCAGAAACAGCTGAAAGCAATCAGGTCAGACAGAGCCAAGGGCTGGAGGGATTTTAAAATGACAAAAACCGAACCAAATCTAACCAAAACAAAAATCAAAACCAATGGCCAAGATTTCAAGTTTGCTACTAAAGGTATGACATTCTCCTAAGACATGCGAGTGACTTGATCACTTTATTTATATATTTATATTTGAAGAAGAAGGAACTATTTGATGCAGCAAATCCACGTTGGTTAAAAATTACCAGATATGGGGGCTCCTGGGTGGCTCAGTGGTTTAGGCCTCTGCCTTCGGCTCTGGTCATGATTTCAGGGTCCTGGAATGGAGCCCCACATCGGGCTCTCTGCTCAGCGGGGAGCCTGCTTCCCCCCTCTCTCTCTGCCTCCCTCTCTACCTACTTGTGATCTGTCTGTCAAATGGGTAAATAAGATCTTTAAATAAAGAATTACTAGATGTGAAATACATCGAGGGTATGGGAAGGAAAATGATTTCACCTGATCTGACTAGGAAGTGGTTGAAGCCTGAATTAAAGTGCCACAAAAAGAGTAGAGACCTGGGAAATCTATGGGGTAAAAATCCCTAGAAAAACAGCAATAATAACTGGCTGCTCTTTATTGATCCAGATCCTGCGGTAGGCAAAGAAGAGCTGGTTTTAGCCAGAGGATGATCTCCGTTTGTCTTCATGATCTGGCATTTCCTGCAAGCCAGGCATGGGGCTCTGCACTAGAGCTGCAAATGCTGGGGGCCCTCATTGTCCCTTTTCTCTTCTCAGGGGGACAACGGGCATGTCCATGGTGCAGTGTGACAGGCTTTACCACGGGGAGATAATAGACTGCCAAGGGTAGGTGGGAGCTGGGAAAAGCCACTTAGGAACAGATTTTCAAGGGAGGTGATAGACAAGGGCATAGCGAAGAATGAGGATGAGTGTGTCAAGTTTCAGAGTGCCAGGAGGCAGCACAGTGCATTCGGGAAACTACAGCAAGTTCATGACACCCGACAGCTGATCTGGCAGCATCACCTGGGGATGGAGGCTGAGCCCCGGGGTTAACACTGGGGGTGAGAAGGTTTGTATACTATGGCGAGGAGGTGAGGTACTACACTGTGGGGGCACAGGGAGCTACCGGAGGATTTCAAATATCAGAATCGTAACCATAATAGAGTATTTCATTGCATCCTAGCTTTCATCAAGTGTAAGATGCACTATAGTTTATGTTCGACTAAGAAAGAGAAATGCTGTCAGTTAAAGTAGGATATGTCATCAAGTGCAAGGTGAGTGCCACCTTAAGAGATATTAAAATGGGGGGGGGGCAAATCTTAGAACAAGTAAATTGTGGTAGTAGAATAATTAAGAAAGATCCAACACTTGGATCAACTAAAGAAGTGATTATTGCTTAGCATGTGCCCCAAACTATATTAAGTCCTAGAACAAGAGACGTGCTCATCTTGAAGCCTTGCAGCTGTTAGACCCAAGGTACAGAGGGCAGTAGCCAACGACCAGCAGGCTCCAAGTGCCAGGTGCAGACTCTAAGAGCAACTGCCTTTGAAAGAGAAAACGGTTGACAGTGGGCTTTCTGAGGTAGAGAATTACTAGCTGGGAAAGTAGTAAAATTGACACAGAATCGGAATTGATGCCCCTACATGACAGAGTTGGTGAAACTTCCCTTCTCAGAGATCGTGAGGCACCTCAGAAATGAATTTTTCATTTTGGACAGAACATTCAGGATAAATATGATCTGTTTGAATTCCTGGTTTCTCATTAGGACAGTTTCTTAGGCTTCACTGGCAGAAGAAAAGGGTTTTGATAATCCAGGGTAAATCCTGACAAAAGCAAAGCACGGTATCTATGAAAAACTAACCCCTCAGAGGAGAACAACAGATAAAGGGCCAGGCCTACCTGACCCTGCAGGATAGGTAAGGTTAGTCTGGCAACAGGGGTATTTGGGAACTGCCCATCTCCTGCTAGAAGAGCTAGAGAAGACCCCTTCCGGAGAGACCACCAAGAGAGGAGAGCAGTAGGTGCTAATGATGAAGAATATTTTAATCAGGGGCGCCTGGGTGGCTCAGTGGATTAAGCCTCTGCCTTCGGCTCGGGCCATGATCTCAGTGTCCTGGGATTGAGCCCCGCATCGGGCTCTTTGCTCAGCAGGAGCCTGCTTTTCTATCTCTCTCTGCCTGACTTTCCGCCTACTTGTGATTTCTCTCTCTGTCAAAAATACAGAAAATCTTTAAAAAAAAAAAAGAATATTTTAATCAGCAGAGATGGTCAAAATGACAAAGTTCCATGATCAGAGTAAACATATGGGATTTAAAAATAAAAAATAAAAAAATTTTTTTGAAAGGACTTTTCTTTAAAGGAATTTAAACAAAAGACCTTTTTAAGAGACAGTTGGCTGTTTAAACCCAAAGTACAACTCACTGAGAGAATCGCCGCATTATTTATTGGGGTAGAAAGGACCTGGAATGTAGAAAGACCCATTCTGCAGAGGAAAAAATAGAATCACTAACAGGCCTCATGCCTTGCACAGCCAGTGGCTAGAATACCTACCCCATCATACCCTGTGCTAGAAGGCCACTAGAACCATTTCAACTATGTTAGTTTTTCTTGGAAGCCAACAAGCGTTTGCCCAGTTAAGAGCGCGGTAACAATCAGTCAAGTTATGTTATAATGATTGTCGATATCTTTAAAAGCCTTGTCAAGTTCCTTTTTGAGTAACCCTCACCCCACCCTTAGAGAAATTTATCTGTGGTTCACCTCTTTGAAGTACCTCATTGTTGTTCCACATTTAC